>NC_091118.1:181127880-181277880 GCF_040183065.1 Periplaneta americana | reverse complement strand
AGGTATGACTAACAGTTACAGATAGGGTGCAGATATTTGTGACCATGGTTACGATTGTCTGCCATATAATACATTTATGGACAATAAAACGGAGGTATGATCTGGTTAAAGGCACCAATTAAAGCTAAAACTGACTGACAATTGAATTATAACCCATTTCTGTTTCCATTTCAAAAGTAAATTAAATCAGTGGAGTGTATGTCGTGTATGAGTGGCACAAGTCTCTTCAGGACTTGATAGCAAGAATGACACAAAATATCACTGTAACTAGAACCTGACTGTGTTCCAGTCAAGCAGCGAGTCGCTGCTCTGTATTCACTTAAAAGACAATCCACTTTCTCAGTCAGTTCATCGTCCAGTCTTCAGTTCAGAATGTTAAAACAGTTTTCGAGCACATTGTGTGCCATTCGTATTTTTTTCACATAATATATTTCTATAAGAAATGACGATGAAAAATTACTTCTAAACAAGCTATTAAAATATCCTTACATCAATTTGTACATCTTGGTTTTATTAACTTGTGTGCAAAATGATTGTAGCAGTCCCAGTAGTTTTGGATAAAAATGTACCTAAACATGAAAATTTTAACTTTTCGGAAAAATAACGTTAAGTTTTCTTGTATCTTTTTCATATTTAAATTTTGAAGAGCACTTATAGGTAGATTTAGGGGGTGTAAAACTTTGGGAGGTTATTTTATACGCCTAAAATTATCTAAATAATGCCAAAACTAAAACCAAAAATTCATTTTGAGTCATTTTGCTTACATTTGTCCTTAATAACCTTTGGAATTTCTTGCTGTTGGAAATACTTGTTGAGATTCTTAACCTACAAACTGTATGTACAAAAAAGATCTTGCTATAATACAACGTATACAGGGTGATTCACGAGGATTTACCGTCACTTATGGAGCTTATTTCCGAAGACATTCTGAGCAAAAAAAGTCATATAAACATGTGTCCCAATGTCAATATTTTCAAAGTTATACTAATTTGAAATTGTTAGTAAAATACCTTTCTTCTTCAGTTGTAAGGGTAAAAGAATATTACAAATTAGAGAATGAACTATTCAGAAGTGTTATTTCTTTAATTGGCTAGTGTTCTGAAGCTAAAATGTGTTGTTAATTTCTTTGTACAGATTATGGTTTTCAATTCTTAACTAAAAATTACATCGCTCTTACGCACTTATTAAAAAAATTGTTACAAATCATACGACTTTCGGAACTTCATTCTTTACAGTTTAATTGAAGGGTTCAGATCCATAGTGGGCCAAGCGCCATTTATTAAAAACGGAGAAAGTAAGGGTTAAAGATAAGTGAATACCATAGTTTAATGAAGATTGACATATCACTTAGTTTTATTGTGCACACTTTATATTACTTGCTATATGTTTTCATTGAATTATGGTAATAACTTAATTTTAAGCCTTGTTTTCTACGTCTTTAATATATGGCACTTGGCCCACTATGATTCTGAACCCTTCAATTATGCATCCTAATATACAGTGTTAAAGAATTTACAAGAGTGGCGTGATTTGTAACAATTGCTGTGATAAATGCGTAAGGAAATGCAATTTTGTAGTTAAAAATGGAATAAAAATTCTGTACGAATTATCTACTCGTATGGTTTCACAACACATTTTTAGTTCAGAATATTAGCTAATTAAAGAAATGAAGAGTTCGCGGGAAAAACGATGAATGTCACAGTTTTGTTAAGGTTGATGTTATTATCTAATTCAATGGATCACTACGAAATTTAATGTTGTTCGTATGAAAAATGGTAAAAAGGAGAATTATCACCACGAATACAATAATCCTGTCCTTCATTTTCTATAGAAACAGCACTACATCTTGCAGTTATAGACTCAATTAGATCATTATCTAATCCTTAACAGAAATGTGACATTCATCGTTTTTCCCGCGAACTCTTCAAATGATACTCCTGAAAAGTTCAATCTTTATCTGTATTATTCTTTTAACCTTAAAACTCAAGAATAATAGTATTTTACAAACAACTTCCAATTAGTGTAACTCTGAAAGTATTGAGAAGAAGACAAATGTTTATATTACAGTCTTTTTCTCAGAATGTCTTCGGAAATAAGCTCCATAAGGGGCGGTAAATCCTCGTGAATCACCCTGTATAGTTCTTATGGATGAAAGATATCGTACATCTCCACTTTTGCGTCGAGAATCGAATCCAGGGCCGCTGGAAACCTTTGCACTTGAATCACTGCGGAGAACTCATCGTCTCATTATGAATCCCTAACAACAAGCGCCATGAGATGAAAAACACGAGCCCTACATCTCCATAGAAGCAGCGCATGTGGCGCAAACTGCATATGGCGCAATTTGAGGGGGGCAGGAACCAAGATAAATAGAGCTATCAATACCGTGCAAACAAGCACCCCGCTCTTTCACTCGTTGCTTTTGGCAGCCCACGCTCGCTGTATTATCCAGGTTAGCCGTGTAGCCTATACCGCAACTACCGTGTTCTGCCGTGTAACGCGACTTCTCGGCACTTGTTGGCTGCTCTTGTAATGTTGCGGCCGTATTCTGAATCACCTTATGGCGGTAATGGTCCTGGCGGGGGCAAGGGGAGGGTTCTGTTATCAGCTTTTCCAGATTGAGTTTTCTTTAATATTCGATACTGGGGTAACCCCATTTTCAGAACTAGAGGTAGATATATTCCAGTGTTTCGCTAATTTACTTATCGATTCATTTAGTCGTATAGTCCTTCTTTCAGCCGCTCAAATGAGAGTGAGTACAAAAAATGTTTGAGTTGAAGAATCTAAAAAGTATGAGCAATTTCGCGTTTTTTGTAGAGGTTTCGTTTCTGGTAGAAAATGTGTGATCTGTGGTATAAATTTATTAAACATTTTTAAGACAATTAGATTTTTTTCTGTAAATTTGATTGTTTATCTTTTATTATCTATTTCTTTAAATGTATTTAAATAAATAACAATTATCCATTAATGAAAATAGAAGCATCTTCAGTATATTCCAAGTGATAATGTTTCGAAATTGATAATTTTCTGTAAGTCTTCGGAAACTATATTTTACACAAATTTAAAAGTCTAGTATTCAACGCCTCAATTATTGTTCTGCTAAGTATACAAGATCTTTATAAATTTATTTTAAAATTTTTAATCATATGATTTATCATTTTTGTAAAATTATTATTTGCTAATATATCTTACAGAAGAAATTTTATGAACGTATTCGCCTATACGCCATCATCAGATATTCAAAATGTTAACAACGAAATCTGAACGTAAGCCTACAGCTTAGGTTAGGAAAAGAAATCCAAACTTTTTTTTTTTTGCCGCTAAATCTCGCAAACAGCTCTAGCGAAACTTCTATATAGCGCGCGCCTAAATTCAAATTTGCCGACTGGAAAACTTTCGGTTAACCGATGTTTCGGTCGATCGGTATTCGGATAATCGATGCTCTACTGTATTATTGTGTACTCTCTCCTATCGAATAACATTGAAAGTCAAAGGTTTCTGTCTTTACCTTGCATTGATATCTCCAATATTATTTTTAATTTTAACTTCAATTTAGATTTAATGTTTAGGTTCAAATGCCTTACTGCAACTCTATTCCGTTCATTGAACAATCTAACTTTAGACTTGCGGGCTTATCAGGAGTACCCTTATTGGCTATTTCTATCGAATGTTTACAAGAAATTGTTTACAATTATTTTTTGTTCTGAAATCGAACAGTCTTGTCTGACTTCAGACCTCGATGGAATTAACACTAGTAAAGCAGATTCCATTTGAAATATTTTATGCGTCTTTTGGAAAAATAGTTGTGCAGATGGTCTCGCAAATTTCAAGTTGTGGGATACGCCCTAACAGCAGTACGTACTTTTATGACTCATTCGAAAATAGTATGCAGACCTCACTAATTGTTCACTTGCGTTTATGTATTGCATAAACGTTACTTGTTCGCGAGCCTTAATATTGGTCGTTATTCGCGGCCTGTGTAATTACTTGTAATGATAATAATAGTGATTTGTGAGCGGCTATGCCGAGACGGACCATAGAGAAAACAGCCTCCATTTCAGGCTAAACCTTCCAATTACGTTCAGCTCGGAGCGATGTCAAGGATATTTCTAATTCCGCGACATGAACCATACGTAATTCTAATACTTATTCTTGGTCAGTATTAACTGTTTAATTTGTCTGGTTAAAAACTTGCATTATTATTATTATTATTATTATTATTATTATTATTATTATTATTATTATTATTAAACCGTGGTTTGATGAAGATTGTTGCATGGTAGTAGAAAGAAGGAAGTCGGCAAAATTGAAATTCTTACAGGAGATCGACTATTGATCAGATTTTTTGTATTCGACAGATATTGGAGAAAAAATGGGAGTATAAGGGTACAATACATCAGTTATTCATAGATTTCACAAAGACATATGACTCGGTTAAGAGATAAGGTTTATATAATATTCTTATTGAATTTGGTATTCCCAAGAAACTAGTTCGATTAATTAAAATGGGAGGCCGAGACGTAGTTGGAAGGATAATATTAAAATAGATTTGAGGGAGGTGGGATATGATGATAGAGAGTGGATTAATCTTGCACAGGATAGGGTCCGATGGGAGGCTTATGTGAGGGCGGCAATGAACCTTCGGGTTCCTTAAAAGCCATTTGTAAATATTATTATTATTATTATTATTATTATTATTATTATTATTATTATTATTATTATTATTATTATTATTATTATTATTATTATTATTAAACCGTGGTTTGATGAAGATTGTTGCATGGTAGTAGAAGGAAGGAAACAGGCAAAATTGAAATTCTTACAGGAGATCGACTATTGATCAGATTTTTTGTATTCGACAGATATTGGAGAAAAAAATGGGAGTATAAGGGTACAATACATCAGTTATTCATAGATTTCACAAAGACATATGATTCGGTTAAGAGATAAGGTTTATATAATATTCTTATTGAATTTGGTATTCCCAAGAAACTAGTTCGACTAATTAAAATGGGAGGCCGAGACGTAGTTGGAAGGATAGAGAGTGGATTAATCTTGCACAGGATAGGGACCGATGGGGGGCTTATGTGAGGGCGGCAATGAACCTGCGGGTTCCTTAAAAACCATTTGTAAATATTATTATTATTATTATTATTATTATTATTATTATTATTATTATTATTATTATTATTATTATTATTGAAGCAGCATAAAATAATAATTGAAAAAAAAAAATGTTTGGAAAATGTAAACAGAAAAATAAATCCTGGGTTACCAGCACTGCAGTTCTTGGTTGGTCGCAACATTTTTTTAATAGGCTGTATGTCATTTTCATTGCATTTATATTTACTTGTATAACTTCCGGTTTAGACGAACCTCTTGTTTCTAAGTCATCTAATTAAGTAAGGTTACAGTATATAATGAAATTTGTCATTTATTTCTTTTTACTGTGACATAAATCTTCCCTTATTTGTTAAATATGAATTAATTTAACATCTTAACAGTTTTCCTGTGTAAAGTCGACACTACGAAGTTATTTATGAGGATTCAATTCAATTCAAGTATGTTTAAAATTTTTTAATAACAAACGTTTTCAACCACATTAGATCATCTTAAGGTTAATATTACATATTGGGTTCCAGCCCTTCCATTATGATAAGTTACTAAACGTAAGAGACTTGCAATTTTTCATTGCTCTCTTATACATATAATTGAATTATCTTATAATATCTCCTAGAAATTTTTAAAGATTGTTCTTACTAAAATTGCACTTTTTCAATTCAGTTTTCTTTCAATTATAAGCTCTTTTCTCTGCGATAGTTCCGTAAAAAATATATATTTCTTTTCCTTTCTTTCCCCTTTTTTGTTCTCTTGATCACCCTTTTTATTGTGGATTTTATTTAATTTTCCTATTTCTTTTCTTCTTTTTTATTATTATTTTATCACATTCCATTTTGTTATATTCCTCCTTACGTTCTTCATATTAACTATTTGTACTCAATGAGTTGCTTTTATTATATTCCAATGTATTTTACTTTCTTTTTTCTATTATGGTATTATTTTCATGTTGTTTAGTGTCGATTTTATTATGCTATTATTATTATTTTTTGTAATATGTTAGTATTCTGTTCTTTAACTTTTTGTTAAATGTTCACTGCTTGTATACTTTGTGACCTAGTAGAGTGTAAGAGAAGGCCCTATGGCCTTAACACTGTCAGTATAAATAAATGAATGAATGAATAAATGAATAAATAAATAAATAAATATTGTTATTATTACAATAAACAAAAACAATTTTGTCATCACAAAATAGTAATGTTCCCGACGAGCCATTTCGTTCTGAGATCTTACACATCTTTGAGTTATGACAGATTGAGAAATACGTAGAAGTTATTGCACAATCAAGCATCTGTTCGCAACCATAATTTTCACTTCTAAATGTAATGTGCCCCTTACCATATATTTTTACATACGAGATTTGAACTAGTGCCTCCTACTAACAATAACAACCTTTAATTCCATATCATCGATTTTAAAATTATGTAAAATAAATACCATGAATACGTAATGATACATAAAGCAATCTTCGATTAGATTTTAGCATCATTTTCTGAGTTTAAATTGCGATGAATTTGTTACCATGGTTACAGACGTCGATGTAATAAATCAGGTTTCTAACGATGACATGGTCCAAATACACGTTACTAGTCTGCAATGACATATTCGTTACAATAAATCAAGCTGACAGCCAATCATTTTCGTAGCCTAACCTGTAAACACGCTGCAACGAAATTTATACTTTTCCCTTGTCGGTAAAAGTTGCAGGCTTGCAAGATATTTCATCTATTACGTGAATAAAATATTAATTCAGAGCTGAACTCCGCTATACATCGCAGTACAGCGCTGTCAGCTGGAAGTTGCGTTACCCTTCATGCAACGCTAGTGTACACGTGATTTTTGTATAATTACAGATATTACTTGGAATTGCATAATAAGGTCCTGCTATCATAACTAGGGTCACTTGTCATAAGGAGGACAACCAGAAATTACTCTGAACAAATGAAGTCTTGCGGACCGTGGTTTGTTTCATATAATGACTAGAATTTCATATTCAAGCAACGCAGGTGAAGTGGGGTAAATTGAATGGCTCAATGTGGGTGCATGGGTAAATATAGACAGAAAGAAACAGAGGTGGGTACATGGGCAGATATTTAGGTAGCTTGGTTGTCCACCGCTGTGTAGTAACGGCTAGCATGCTTGCCCGTGAAACGAGCGGGCCCGTGTTCAAATCCTGGTTGGTACAAGTTACCTGGTTGAGGTTTTTTCCGAGGTTTTCCCGCAACCAATTGAGCTTTCGACATTGGACCTCGTACTCAATTCGCCATCATAATTACTTTTCCCCTCTACCATCGTCTCCGTTTCTTTCCTATATTTCGAACTTACTGCGATGTAATGCTATGTACCATTAGCAGAGCATTAAGTACTGCAACTTTCTGCCATCTCTCTTCTCCCACACCGTAAATTGTGACGTTGCGCAGAAGCAGAGCTATAATAACAAAACTATTACTCTATCAGTATGGAAATTAGAATTACAGTATCCTATTAAAATGTGTTCAGAGAAGTATAGCAACTCCTAAAATGTGTTACGAGTACGAATCAGTTATGTAAGCCTATTTCTAAACAAAAAAGTGTCCTGACTCTGGGATTTCGGTAGTACCGGCAGTAGCTGTTTTCATCGTATTCATCATCATCATTATCATCATCACCACCAACATTTCCGCAGGAATAGGCCTATTTACGGAATATGAGACGAAAACACATGAGTTGGTTCGAATCTTCATACAGAAGTTGTTAAATCTATGGAATAGGCCTCACTATGAAATTGTTTAAATATGAATAAAACATGACTTTTCATAAATGCAACAGTTGACGATAATATGAAAATCATAAAGTTATCTATACCTTTAGTATTTCTTAGTTTTTTTTTAAGAGTTTTTGTGATCACATTATTATTATTATTATTATTATTATTATTATTATTATTATTATTATTATTATTATTATTATTTACTTTAGCTGGCAGAGTTAAGGCCGTAACCCCTTCTCTTCCACTCAACCAGCAAAAAGTATACATACATATGTATCAACTTACAAAGAATTCAAGAATTTGATTTAGATAAGAGTTACATGTATACGAGAGTTATTTACGAATTAAACAACAGAATACTATGAACTATTAATTAAACACTGAAATACAAACTATGTAGGAGAATTAAGCTAAAATACATAGAATGTTAATATATTTCAAATAATATTAGATAATAGAAAGAGATTATCATGAGACAATTTTGAAACTACAGCACTATCAGGATGCATGTCTAAAGGAAGGAGTAACAATGTAGACAGTGATAGTTTAAGTCAGTATGATTGGAGTGAAATGCTAAGAAGGTTATCTTTTAAGCTGTTTTTAAAAGTGTTTATTGTCTTATAACCCCTAATACTTTGTGACAGGGAATCCATTGTCGCGAGATGGATACTGTAAAAGATGATGAATAACGAGATGGTCTATGAAGAGGTATATTTAGCGTGCCACAGATAAGTGATCTGGTATTTACGTCGTGGTTAGAGTATAGATAAGAGAAACGAGACGAAAGGTAATTTGGTGTTGAAGTGTGCAGAATTCGAAAGAGTAAAGACAAAAAGTGTAAAGTTCTACGTTCTTTAAGTCGGAGCCACGAAAGTCTTGCGAAGGACGGTAATGGAAGACCATTAAAAAGATGGCATGAGAATTGAGACCGCAACGGACCACTAGGTCTAGTGCTTGAATTGGATGATGATGAAAATCATAAAAGTGCTCTGGCTCCGCCCGGCCTCGAAAAATAGTACCCCGGCGCAACCAGGGCTCAACAGGCCTGAAATACACCCATGCTAAGAACGTGAATGTTCTTTGCTTCAGATTTCACTTCAGTAATAACAACTTCAGGAATAGGATTCACTTTGAAAGATATGTACAGTAGGAGATCGAAGTACTCTAAGAATCTCTGTCTTAAATATTCATTCATTCACTTTTTGTTGAACATAACAGGCAAAGCCCAATTACAATGTTCACGACTAACAAATTAATTTATAAAACATAAACAAGGAAAAGGAAACATACACTTGTTAAAAACTGAAACGAAATAGAAATAAGAGAAAGAAAAAAAGAGAAATTGAAATAAGGTGTAAAAGTAGCTTCAAATTAACTAACAACAATATTCTGTAAAATATAATAACAAATAATTCTGTATCTAATGAAATTCATATTGAAAATATCAACGTTCGGATGAAGATGGAATTTATTATTTAACTGTAACATTTAGAAAGCTGGGGAATTTTTGTGGGGTTCAGTATTTGCCTTTCGTATGTAAAATAAATTTCGAAATTTCGTTTTAAGCTTAGATGTATATAATGTTATATAATAAAATAAACCAACACAGTCCAACTTATTGTTAATAATTTTATAAAGAAAGTTTAAAGATTGACAATTTCGTCTAATTTCCAAACTAGTAAAATGGAAATGTTGAAGCATTGTAGCATAACTCTCATAGGTAGGATAATCATTATAAAGTCTGTAATATAACCATTTTAGAAATTTATTTTGAATTTTTTCTAGTAACAGAATATATTTGTTAGTAACTGGGTTCCAGAAAACAGCAGCATACTCTAATTTAGATCGAACAATGGAATTATACAAAATTATTATAGTTTTGACTTTAAATTTACAAGAATTTCTCATAACAAAACCTAAACTTTTATAGGACAAATTTATAATATTATTAATATGACTATGAAATGTAAAATTACTCCTAAATAATATACCTAGATTTTTATGTTCATTTTCTGCTGGTAAAACTTTTGCCTCTATTTTTATATGAAAATTTAATTGTATTTTTCAATCTAGAAAAGGTCATATATATACACTTATTAATATTAAATAACAATTTATTATTAATACTCCAAATATGTAAGTTTGTAGTATCTGTTTCAAGTAGCTTTCAATCTGATATAGTTTTGATTTCTTTATACAATTTAATATCATCCGCAAATAATAAAATTTTAGAATGTTGTACACAATTCACAATATCACTAACAAACAACAAAACCAGTAATGGACCAAGATTGGAACCTTGAGGCACACCAGAATTTACTGTAAAAGGCTTAGAAGTATGTTCATAAAAGTTCACAACTTTTACTCTTCCTTTCAAGTAAGGTTTAACTAACGATTGCAATGAGAAAGAAAATCCAGATTGTTTCAATTTTAATAAAATAATATCATGGTCAACCTTATCAAATGCTTTCTGAAGATCTGTATAAATAACATCAACTTGTAAATCTTAGGGAATCTCTCCGGTATGGAATTATGTGAGAAGGTCACCGTTAGGTTAAGGTGCAAAGGTTGAGTTGTGTGACGATCGTCCAGGATCTCTGAAGACAGGAACTACGTAAAAGTGCCAATTACTTGGTTCGGTAATGACAGTCAGCTGCCGCCTGTCGCTAAGTGCGTAATATAGCGGAACATCTCCAGTCGCTGCTACCGAACAATCTCGCCATCCATGAAGCAGACCACAAAAACAACAATTATAATAATAAAGTAATTAAAGGTTTTTTGTCCGGGAGCTTCTTAATGCATTTTTAACGCGCTCCTGTGTTGGTTAATTTTAACTAGGCTTCCATCTCCAGTCGGCACAACTTTCTGACTGCTTCAGGTTAATGACAATCGCATACGATTAGCGAACGTGTTGGCTGCGAGGTAACGTGCCTGCATGAAGGGGAACACTAGGGAGTTTTCTAACTTCAAACATTTTCAACCGATTTCAATGATTTTTATAGAGCGTATTTACGAATAATAACTAATGTGCTGAGTTAAATTTCAAGTAAATTACTAGTTTGGTTTTTAAGTTATTCAATATTTTGTATTCTTTTCACTCGCATATTAGAGTGTCTCAAACATTACAGAATTTTACTCTGGTCACTTAGGGTGCTATTCATAGACATTTCGCAGCACGCCCTACGAGCGTACTAAGCTAACCCCGGCTATCCACTGGTTACTTGCACAGAATTCAAATCATATCATATCGCTAACACTGGTTTATGCATACGAAAAACGCTGATCATCCACCGGAAGCCCGCGCCAAAAATGTCTATGAATACGGCCCTTAAACTTTTATCAGTGCATGATTAAACATTATTTTTCATTTCTGAATGCAGATTTTCAGTTCTTGAATGTAGCTTTGGATTTAAAGAGAAATAATTTATATTCAGTTTTTTTTTATTTCATGGCATATTAATGGCTTTTAACAAGGCTACAATTTATTTATAAAAAAATTACAACTATATTTTGTTAATCATCTTATTAGTTAGACTACATTGGTGCAAAATTTCAGACCAATCAGATGAAAAATGTGCGAGAGGATTTAAGAAATTCGGGCATGATAACTAAAATTGGCCGCAGGACTTTTAGAAATGACGGTTCATGAAAAACATACTAAAAATGGCTCACTTATAATACCTTACAAAGTATTTTAATTAATAAAATAATACTCCTATTTCGATATTTTTTCAGTTTTTGCCTGAAATCTTACTAGTGTTCTTCCTTTGATGTTCAAATTATATATTTGACTGCCTCCGTGGTCTGTTGGTCAGCATGCTGGCTTCCAGATCAAGAGATCCCGGGTTCGATTCCCGGGCTAGGCTCTCGGTGAATTTTTTTTGAAGAAGAGGAATTCCCTGGGTATCTAGAGTCTGGAAATTTGTATGAATGTGAGTGTGATTGTGAGTGTGCCGGGTTAATATTAATTAACCAATCATCACAATATAAAAATACGTCAGGACTGTCGCTAGGCAGTAACCTGAACACACGTTTCAGCGTCACATTGTTCACAAGTAACTCCATCTGTTAGCACAACCATAGAGCATCTAGGCTAATAGATGCTATAGAGTTACCAACAACGAAAAAAAAAAAATTATGTATGTGGGATTGGATCTGTAAATCTGGGTAATGTGGATGGAATTCATCCAGTTCCTTCCTTAAGTCTGTAGTGTTGGTGATGGTGGTAGAATATCTTCGACTATTTCCGACCTTTCCATCAAGTTGGCCAAACACAAAATTTTTTAGCAAATAATGTCTCTCTGAGAGTCAGCCCCATTCCGAGACTTATTGTATGGATTCGTAACAAGCTGTTTTTTACGGTGATGGGTTGTTAGCCCTTCGCCCAAATGAAACTAGGGTAGAAATTAAACTCAGAATAAATATGGGAAATGCGTGTTATTATTCGGTTGAGAAGCTCTTATCATCCAGTCTGCTGTCAAAAAATCTTAAAGTTAGAGTTTATAAAACAGCTGTTATATTACCGGTTGTTCTTTATGGTTGTGAAACTTGGACTCTCACTTTGAGAGAGGAACAGAGATTAAGGATGTTTGAGGATAAGGTTCTTGGGAAAATTTTTGGGGCTAAGCGGGATGAAGTTACAGGAGAATTGAGAAAGTTACACAACGCAGAACTGCACTCAATATATTCTTCACCTAACATATTAGGAACATTAAATCCAGACATTTGAGATGGGTAGGGCATGTAGCACGTATGGGCGAATCCAGAAGTGCATATAGAGTGTTAGTTGGGAGGCCGGAAGGAAAAAGACCTTTGGGGAGGTCGAGACGTAGATGGGAAGATAATATTCAAATGAATTTAAGGGAGGTGTGATATGATGATAGATACTGGATTAACCTTGCACAGGATAGGGACCGAAGGCGGGCTTATATGAGGGCGGCAATGAACCAGCGGTTTCCTTAAAAACCATTTGTAACTAAGTAAGTAATGCCTCTCTGATTGAGGTTCTGACTGATATGTACATGACATTATCATACAGTACATCTCACTTGACGTTATGTATCAGAGGAAGAATATTGAAGTATGATTAGTGTAATATGTTACTATTTAGTCAACGATGTATGTAATGGAGAGGAAAAGGAACTGGCCATCCAAATTCATTATCTCCTGGCTTAGTTGTCTCATGATTGATGCATTATTGGTGTCATTTATGAGGGTCAAACCTGTCTTCGAACAGTTGACTAAACTACAACAGTAGGTCTACATATTTAATATACTACGATAATCCAAAATACTGTATTTACTGTCGGTATAACAACTAGCCAACTAAAAATATCGTTCGAAATCTACAGGTCAAAATAACAGAGGTCATTAAGGTTATAGAGAAGAGTCTAGTGAAGTGCTTTGTGTGGAGCGTAACATTATATAGGGCAGAAACATGAAGTGAAGAGTAACGACTAGAAGAATTTGAAATGTGGATATGGAGAAGGATGGAACATGTGAAATGGACAGACAGAATAAAAAACGAAGATGTGTTGGAAAGAGTGGGTGAAGAAAGAATGATGCTGAAACTAATGCGAAAGAGGAAAAGGAAATGGCTGGGTCACTGGTTGAGAAGAAACTGCTTTCTGAAGGATGCACTGGAAAGAATGGTGAACGGGAGAAGAGTTCGGGGCAGAAGAAGATATCAGATGATAGACAACATTAAACTATTTTGTACTGGTTTGCTGTCATTGTGATGTGGCCTATAATACGACTGGTAATACAGTTCTTATATTACATCTCTGCCGGTGAGCGACCGGTGAATTTCAAGTGGGTTATAGCCTAGATCATATATACCCAGATAGGTCGGCTTTATAGGCTTTGAGGTTAACACTTTTGTCAGGTTTAATATGCTGCCATCTAGTTGTTAACATAAGGAGTCACGTCATAATTCCCATTTGAATTACATTAGCGACTGTACTGCCATCTCGTGTTCGTTTACGGCGGACGGGTGGCGATCCTGGCGGTTGTTCTCTTCAAAGAGCTTCCGATTTTAACATAGCGGTGAGTTATCTGTTACATAAGTTATATGATCTAGGGTTATATTGGTCGTGGGTGTCAGTGCATTAAGCACTGTAACTTTCTGCTATCTCTCTTTCCCCACATCGCAAATTGTGATGACATTGCGCAGAAATACAGATATAATAAAATAACTGTAATTTTGTAAATATGACAGCTACTTTATAATAAAGTTACTGAAACTTGATCAAAGATGAATGTAATTTGTCATCGGAAGCTAAATGTTAAAATACAATTTAGAAAAAGAACAGTGTCAAAATTAAGGGAAATTGGACGTTATCGCATGCAAAGTAATGATAAAAATTGCCTATCTTCAAGCAGTCATAAATGTAATACTATTTATCACAGCTATTTCATTTTTTTAGTGATATATGTATACATATTAAGCTTTAAAATGAAAAAAGAATGGTTAATCTAATGTAAATCCTACCCTTAAATTAATTGTTAAATTTAAACGCATTTTTTTATATAAATTCACTACATATCTGTGATTAGGTACACTTTATTCACTTATCAGAGCTCACATTGAATTAAAATTTTGGCCACTTACTGCTAATAGATACTAAAACATACCCTACTAAAATTATTAAAATATCTGTAATACTATGGGCATAAGGCTTATACTAATCTTCATTTTTTTTTAATTTATTCACGGTGATGATTTCTATAAGTCCTATGCCCATAATATTACAGATACATGAATAATTTTAGTAGGGTATGTTTTAGTATCTATTAGCAGTAAGTGGTCAAATTTTCAATTCAATATGTGCTATAATAAGTGAATAGAGTGTACCTAATCACATACATATAATGAATTTATACAAAAAAAAATGTGCTTAATTAAAGAAATTAATTTAAGGATAAAGATTTACTCTAGAGTATCCATTCCTTTTCATTTTAAAGCTTAATATGCATAGACACATAGCTAACAAAAATGAAAGATCTCTGATAAATAGTATTATATTTATGACTGCTTGAAGATAGGCTATTTTTACCATTATTTTTCATGCGATAATGACCAACTCCCCTATACCCAATTATACAGTGAGATTAATGATATAAGAATAATAAGAATGATGCTAATATTTATTATAAATGATAATGGCTTGTGTGCATTAAGTAGGCCTACTAATGCAGTTTTCATAGAGCTCATACTTTAAAACAGAGGGAGAAATAAGAGCCGTAGAATTGTGGGCGTTGTTTCACTCCTTGATGACAGTTTTATATGAGGGTCGAGTACATTAAGGAGCAACCCGTATCGCAGACAGAAGCATCCATAATTTCAACACTTGGTCTGTGCTAATAGCGACACTTATCGCCTTGACACCTTTGATGGCAATTGCTGTGCACAACACGTCGAGAAGGATGTGGAAACTGGTACTCTGGCCTTCTTATGTCTTGTGTCAGTTCACTGCCTACAATCGCACTGGTTAATTCTCTTTAAATGTACATTCACTCGCTAGAGTTTATGTTTTAATTACTTTTAACCAAAACATCATTGTAACAAATTACGTTTTTAGATGTGCAAAACAGAAATAAAAACAAAATATGGGCATGGAACACGTGTTGAGAATATCTTTGAAACGGAGGTCCTCTTGACTAGGGCAGACTTCTAAGTTGAGGACGTCTATTTCGTTTTAATCTTGTTTCGTGCCTTGGTGGTGGAAATTGATTTAGAAGATAATTAAAATGACCAATAGAATAATTAAAAATCTTACTGTACTTTGTGGTAAGGACCGTGGTAACTTCGGGTACTTGAAGATCTCTATGAAGTGTAGCATTGAAGATGAAACGTGGTGCATCAGCGATCAGTCTTAAGCATCATTTTGCAGTGCTTGTATTCTCTTGATGTGTGAATTGGCTGCAGAACCTCATATTCAACATTAATAAGTCCAAATTGGTCTTATAGTCGAAGAATGTATCAATCTCTTGATATGCAAAGGGAACAGTAGCGTTCGTTGGATTAGAAATTTTATGAACAGTAATCTCACTAGAGGTTTTGATTTATCTAGAGAAAATCAAAACTCGAGTGGGTTTTAATTGATTATTACACGATTAGAAGAAAGTCTATAAATATTAGAAGAAATCAAAGTACTCTAATACAATAAAATATTAATTGACTTACGAAAATACTAAACTGTCTTGAAAATATGTTATTGTACCATCTCATCATTACAAATATTCCGCTAGATGGCAATAGGATATTATGATGAGCTGTTTTCTTCTTACCAGTTGTGTCCACTATACATTCTTCATTGAAATCTATGGACGATTACTAGTCAAGAAGGCTTTGTTGATTCAGTTTCATTTTTATTAAAACAGTTGCATTTTACCTCAATTATCAATGTATATTAAGCAATCTCTGATACGTGATTATCCACAATCTCGTCCACACTCGTGGAGTAACGGTGAGCGCATCTGGCCGCGAAACCAGGTGGCGTGGGTTCGATTCCTGGTCGGGACAAGTTACCTGGTTGAGATTTTTTCCGGGGTTTTCCCTCAACCCAATATGAGCAAATGCTGGGTAACTTTCGGTGCTGGACACCGGACTCATTTCACGGGCATTATCACTTTCATCACATTCAGACGCTAAATAACCTTAGATGTTGGTAGTTGATAAAGCGTCGTAAAATAACCTACTAAAATAAAAATAATAAATTCACAATCTCATATAGTAGAAGCTATAACATGTCCTAAATAATATAAACAAGATAAATTATAGAAAATTTTTAATTAAAGATGATGAAATAAATATGAAACATTTTAAAACGTACAATTATTGAAAGTACGATGTTGTAAAACGAAAAAACAAATGCTACGGAGGTGATAAAAATGCAGGGAAGTGATGATATTGTAGGATTTATTAGCCATGATTGGTTTAAATACGTCGTTCCATACCGTTTTATTGGTCAAAAGTAGTATAACGTAGTAAAAGTGTAATAGTCTGATTAATTCTACTTTTTAATTTTCGAATTAAGTGACTTGTATGCATCCCAGATTAATCGGGAATCTACGATCAATGCTAAATATTGTACTAATTGAATCTGTGATATGACTTCTGTTCCCAACAAAATTTTATTATAGCTATTTTGTTGTAGAAGAAAATTAATATTTTGGATTGTATGGGATTCATCTTTATTCTCCATAACCTGGTCATATCGTTTATCGAGTGCACAGAGTCTAGCCCGATTGAGATGATTTCCTGGTTCAACTTTTTCCGAGGTTTTCTCCAATCGTAATGCTCAGATAATTTAATTGTGAATACGTATTCGATCTAATCTCACCAAATACCACCTCGCTATTACCAATGTCATTAGTTGATACAACGTCATTAAATAACTGAAAGAACGAGTGAAATTGTAAGCCATTAAAGACAAAATTACATAAAATGTATAAATAAAGTTAATTGTAATGTATAACAATAACTATTAGAACATGTAGTGAAGTTTACACCGGAAATGTTCGCTTAATTTTTATTAATCCTCCTTATAAAATGGATGACATGATTCATGTAACATAAATGATTGCTAATTAGTGTTAAGAATTGTTACTAAACCGTCCCTTGCTATGAAACTAGGCATTATGGTTTCATGGTTGGCGAACCTGCTCTTTTAACAAGACCTGTGTTTATATCATTGCTCAACTCCTTTGCCGTTACTCTGGTTTTGGCTCTGTAATTTTCTTCCCTGTTCTTTAATTTGTGGTTACTTGCAAGGGGAGTAATTAAATCATTATACTGAATGGATACGGAATCAAGTTAGACGTCGAAACTTTCCGATTTCGAGTCAGTGGAGTAATTTTTAAGGGGTTTATTCCGTAAATTAGTTGTCATTGAGTCTTTTCTTTATAGTCTCAACTTAGAATAAACCTCTATAGCTTTCGTTCTAAACGAGGGAGAAAACAAGGGTGGATTAGTCAGAATAGGTTTGGGCTGGAGTTTTTTGAGGACTGGTGATAAAGGTAAAATAAGAAAATACAGGTTTTTCAGGAAATCATAATGATTGCGTAAAGTATCTACTAGATTGCGTAACATATACAGAAACATTACGTGAATATAAACTACTATAATTTTATAAATATTCGTTTTACGAAATTCATACCGGTGCCACTACAAAGAACGGCTCAAATAATTTCAGAGGATGTGTAATTGTAATTTTAGGCGGACAACAATATATGGCATCATAAAAAAAGACGCTGTTCCCGCTCTTTCGATTGTTATTGTGGGATTGTTGGATAGAAGTAAATTGTGTTAAATGATGTGACTGTTTACATTTCAACTCAGTGTGAATTCTGCAGCATTCAGGAACTTATATAGTTTGTGTGTATTGTACCACCTCAGAATCGTCTTGTTAGTAAGTGCGGTGTTGAAACTCCCGTCTGAAAGCACGCTGAACTCTTATTACACTCCGTGTGCTATGGTATTCCAATACACACCAAATATGTTCCTGTGGGTTCGCCATAGCTCTCTCAATGCTACAGAATTCCACTGGGTTGAAATGTAAACACTTACACCATTTAACACAATTTACATCTCCAGCAATTGCACAGAATGACAAGCTAAAGAGCGGGAATCCCGCTTTTTTTTTCTTATGGTGCCATACATTATTTTTCGCCAACAATTAAAATTACATAGTCTCTAAAATTCTTTAAGCCGTTCTTTCTAATGGCACCGGTATGAATTTCGTAATGTGTATAGTTATAAAATTATAGCAGTTTATTAACACGGAATGTTCCTATAGGCACATTGTACAATATGTAGTTTATTTAACGCTGTAGTGCGTTTTATTTTATATTCATGATATTATATAACCCATATACCCAATATTTCCATGACTTGTGTGGAAAATCTCAATGAAAGTGGCACTGAAAGAAGGGCAAATAGGAGAAGGAGCAATTAAAAGATACACGATTGCCCTTCCTTGCAAGGAAATTTGAGGATGAGTGGAAGTGTCTATGTGAGCTCCAAGCCTTTGGCCACTTGTCTCACATCGATTTTCTCCGTTCCTTTTCAAGAACATTAGAGAATTTTGAATGGAAAAGCTGAAAATAGATATAACGTAATAGCTACTACATGAGGGGGAACGAAGCCCAACAGAATAGCAACAAGGCAGGATCACCTAAGACAGCGGCCATCAGCATACTGCACTCTCGGGCTAACGTCTCTTACCCTCGGAGAAGAGACTGCTTCCGTGGCTGCTGCAAGTATGCTCTCTACCTCTTCCTGCTGCACGACGGGGCATATCACGTTGCTCCGCTTACTCTGTAGGCCTACCCATTTCAGCAAGTGCTGACGACTACTGGCCAGCACAGCGAGTGGGATGACGGGACGCCGCGGTCCTCGCAAGAGAAGGAATCATAGCCCTTGCACTGTGCGAGTGACGCTCGAGTAAACTCGTTCTGAAGTGCCGAAGGCGACATGCGAAAATCAAGGCTCCGATTTGAGGAGGCTTTAATTTTGGTAATGTTGAAATTTGTGTGAGTGGAAATGTAGATTCATGGCTCATTATTGTTGGGGCTCGTCCCGACATTTCTCTTAACGTCTTAGGAAAACCACACAGATATCTACTTTGGCCCAACTAATTAAAAAATATCAAACTTCGCAGAATATCAGTGTTTTTAAATTTAAAAAAAATCCTTTAGGAATGTTATTTTTAAGGAAAATAAATTTTTTGCGAAGTGTACACAAAGTGATTCGTAAGTAATGTAATTAATTTCAGCGGGTTATTGTTTGAGGTATTTCAAACAAAAAAGTTTAAAACAATTTGGCTCGTTTTTGCATCCTTCTCGAGATAAAAATTGTTTTATATGAAACATTTTATAGCATGTATTATGATAATAAATTATTAAAATAATTTTAGTTTTGTCTTTTAAATGTACAGAAATTTGATCCCAACAAATGTAACTTTTCGTTCTGCAAAGGAATTTTACAATGTTACTTTCGTTCGAATCAAATTTCTGCAGATTTAAAGGACAAAACTAAAATTCTTTCAATCATTTATTATCATAATAACTGCTCTCTTAAATTGACTACTGTGTATATTGGGAATTAAATCAATGGCTTTCCCAAAACACGCTATGAAATGTTTCAAATGAAACAATTTCTATGTCGAAAGGAAGCAAGAATATACAAAATTGTATTAAGTTTCTTTGTTTAGAATATCTTAAAGAATAATCCCTGAAATTAATGATTATTACCTACGATTCATTCTACAGGGTGATTCACGAGGATTTACCGTCCCTTACGGAGCTTATTTCCGAAGAAATTCTGAACAAAAAATGTCATATAAACATTTGTCCTAATCTCAATATTTTCAGAGTTACTCTAACTTGAATTGTTTGTAAAATACATTTATTCTTGAGTTTTAAGGGTAAAAGAATATTACAGATAAAGAATAAACTATTCAGGAGTATCATTTCTTTAACTAATATTTTGGAACTAAAAATGTGTTGTGAATTCCATAGTTGCTTCGTACAGATTTTTTTTTTTCGATTTTTAATTACAAAATTACAATTTCTTACTCATTTATGATACCACTCTTGTAAATTCTTCAAGACTGTACATTAGGATGCATGATTAAACTGTAAAGAATCGAGTTCCTAAAGTCGTACGATTTGTAAAAGTTTTTATATAATAAGTGCGTAAGAATAATGCCATTTTTCGTTAAATATTACAAAAACAAAATCTGTACAAAGCAACTGACAACACATTTTTAGCTTCAGAACACTGGCCAATTAAAGAAATGATACTTCTGAATAGTTCATTCTCTATTTGTAATATTCTTTTACCCTTAAAACTAAAGAAAAAAGGTATTTTACAAACAACTTCAAATTAGTGTAACTCTGAAAATATTGAGATTGGGACAAATGTTTATATGACATTTTTTGCTCAGAATGTCTTCGGAAATAAACTCCGTAAGTGACGGTAAATCCTCGTGAATCATCCTATTTATGTATACAGTAAATAAATTTTAGATTTTTAAATTGTATTATTTTAATATTAATTTAAATTTCATTTTCAATCCCTCTTAGATTCTTGTCTATTCATTGATTGATGTCTGAGGATTGGAGGTTTACTCTTTCAGGGATCCGCTAGAGCTAAAACATACATAGATTCTTGTTTACATTTATATAAGAAGTGTATTTTACAAATAACAAATTAATCTCTATCTCTATCTTTAATTTGGAACAACATACCAGTACGTTTTTATTAAAAGCGTATGTATAAGTGGGTTTAATGGCCTGAAGTATATATAGATAACTCGTCAGGTTTAGCATAATTTTATATCCAGTTCTTCATCTCCGTATACAGACATAACGACCACATCAAACTTCGATTTGTTTTTCACTTATTGCCTAATTTTTCAGCCCAGAAACATGTCGCACATAAATCAGCCGTCAGGGGATAACATTCCTCGATTATACCCCACCTCTAACAGAATACGAATGTCATTCAATCGGAGTTTTATAACCGATTAATGGAGTTTTATCAACATGGCTGCGATGTTCTCAATTAACATGATAAATAGATCGAAATATGGTGTAGAAATCAGATCACGTACGTATTTTCAGTCGGTTTGAAGCTGTTATTTTTACAATTTGATCTGTTGAAAGTCCCCCACCGCCAATCTCCATATTGTTGATGTTGTTTGGTAGCTGTGACTGGCCCGCATTAGTTAGCTTGCCAGCTATCAGTATATAATCGTTCGCCATTAGTTAAAACCTGCCCTGCCAACCATCATAGGATTCAGGTATCATGTGGATCAAAACCCTCTCTTTGCCGACCCCCTCCACAGTAGCCCTTCGTGTGACACTACGAACCACACCAGAATGGATGTGCAAGATAAATCCAGAATGATGAATTGTTGTGGAGAGAGAATAGACAGTTGGTAAAGTGATGCTGGCCTATGAAGGGAAATTGATGTCAGGACCAATACAAAAAATGAATTGTAATTGATAACAGAGGCAGAGAGAGAGACTATGGCGGGCACTGAATTTAGTTCATAACCTTAGTGGTGATGTCGGGTAATTTTGGGGTCCAGATCTGTTTTCCCCCTCCTCCCTACTTTATCATCGTGTGTTTGGTTTATAATATTAATGTAGAGTGTGGTCTGGAAATCATTGTAATTTTGTTTGAGGTTTCATCTACGTAATTTCAGTTTTGTGTGTTATGTGCTGTGTTGTCGATAATTTATTGGTTAGCATTTTGTGTTCTTGGAAGCATATTTGGTAAACTTGAGCTCACATCTCCCTTGATTTATGCAGTTTTGCTTTACAGTCTTTCAATTAAATTTACGATCAATTTTGTCTTAAAATTCATTCCGAATGAGTACATTCTTCTGTGTTTATGAAACTAGATTTCTTATTTAGTTATCTTTCTTTAAGCATTTTTATTTAATAAGTAATTTTATGTCATACAATTTTATACTTATTTCCCCTTCTTCTTGCTTATTTGATTTTTGTATTGTGTATTAGCACAATTGGATGCTTTTTTATTATTCGATTTAATAAACCCTATTTCACCCTGAGGTATATTAGGGTTATACTTGCCATCAAAATACATATTTTATAACCAATAAACAATAGTAAAGTTATAATATAAAATAGTGGTCACAGTTACAATTCACTTGAATTATGTAGAAGAATGCACCTTAATGAAAGAATGGCTCCTGTTAAAGATTAATGAGATGTTTGAGGAATAATCAATACAAAAGATATACAAGAATGTCTAACCGTTTAAATAGCATTTTTCTTGAAGGCATTTAGTGAACTTGACATCATTTTTGTTTTAGTGTGTGCAGTTTAACTTTTCAATCTTTCAACTAAATTTTTTGATAAATTATATTGGCTTCAAATGAGCAAGCAATCTACATTTCTGAATTATGAGAGTCTCAGGAATCTTCTATGCCACATCAATAAATTTAAGAATGCAGTTATATTGTCAGACTCCAAAGCAGCTATTCTATCAATACTCTCTAAACACGCACCTTCATCTCAGACAGCAGAAATAACTAAAATGCTCTCTCAATTAATATCTCTCAATAAAAGAATTGTATTCCAATGGATACCATCCCATTGTGGAATCCTGGGAAACGAGAATGCGGATGCTTTAGCAAAGAAGGGCAGCACTGCTACTTACAGACCTGCTACTAAATCTACGTATTACTCTGTGAAAAGATTTATTAAATCTACATACTTAGGCTTCAACAAACAAAATTTGATAACACAATCTCAAGGGAAAAAATGCAACTCTCTGCATCATAATCCATAGTTAATTAGCGATTTACCACGAAAATCGTCTGTAGCTGCATTTAGATTGACAACAGGCCATGATTGTTTGGCCAAACACTTGCTTAGAATTGGAATATATCAGTCCCCTAACTGTCCATTGTGCAACTCAAACCAAGAAATGGATTCAGAACACCTCAAAATCTGTGCTTCAGTGGCTGACCATGATAATATCTTTGAAAAATATTGGAGTGCAAGAGGTCAAATGACTTTATTGTCAAACGCCTGGCATTAGAAAACAACAAAACAACAACAACAACATTTCTGAATTTAAAAATCGCTCCTTAATTAGTTATGTTTATTAACTTTTTTCTTTCTGGCAAGGAGTTGTGTACTCATGTTTACACCAGTAAATTACTTTCATTTTGCTTTTTTTTGTACTATTGCATTACTGAAATCTGATGTCATTTGTTTAAAGCATAAAACCTCATTGCCTTCTCAGTTATCAGAAATTGCAGTCAAGATAACATTGCCAGAGCGTAAGAAGCGTTACTAAGCAACACAGTTTCGTTGAAAAAAAAAAAAAGAATGTGGGCGTGAGATAGAACAAATGCCTTATTTCTCGAATCAACATTCTGTGAATTTATAATCTGTCTGCTGGAATAGAAATGTACAATAATGGAAACGAGCGTTTTTCTTCATCCTCGTACGTCATTTCTACCCAGAACTGGGTTTTAATTAACTGTCGTAAATATTTGAAACATGGCGGTTGAAGAATCAGATGGATATCTGGAACCATTAGTTTCGTTTGAATTGATACAGAAACCTACACACGTCAGGGATATCTATTATAGTATTTAAGTTTTTAGAAACATTTCATCCGACTTTTATAAATAATTCTGACTTGTTTGACTCATTTCCTGCTTCTTCAGACGCCTGAATGTTCTCTATCATTGTTGAAAAAGACTGTATGACGGAGAGCTTTACTTTTAGAAAACCATTCAGAAAATTTCGCAAATTGCCAATGATGAGAGAAGTAAAGCATTTGAGTTTGGTGTTTATTTAACTAGCTGAATGGATCAAGTCAAATTGTGGAACATTAAAAATAGAGCTGCAATATCTTGTTATTTGGAAATATGGGTCAGGACTTCTGTTTTCTTGGAGAAACATCTGCTTGCCTCTGCTTGCTGTGAAGCAACACATAGCCTGCGAACCTCCCTCTCTTTTTTTTTTTTTTATTTCATTCACTTCTTATTTCTCTTCCCATCTATTTCCTTTCATCCTTCTCTCCCACTATTTCTCTCTCTTTTTCTCTGTCTTATTTCTAGTCTATCTTATTTATTATCGTTTGTATCCTATTTCTTTTTTTTTTCTTTTTTTTTACCGTTTCTCCTCAGTTTTCCCTTGAAATAATTCACTATTCTTATTCAACTTATAACATTTTCCATTTTTACTTTCTTCTTTCCTGTCATATTGCCTTCTTCTGCTTTTCTTTTTTATTGTTTTAACTTATTTCTTATCTACTTCATTTTATCTTGTTTTTTTTTCTTTATTCCTTTGCCCATCTTTTATCATTACTTCATTCAGTTTCTCTTTTTACTTTTCTTCTTCTTTCTGTCCGTCTTTAATGTCTTTATCTTCCTTTATACATTGCTTTCTTCTTTATCGTTTGTTTATTTCTGTATGACTTTTTCTCTTTTTCTCTCTTTTGTTTATTTATAACGTCCAAACTTTTAATTCATCATGCTATTTCTTTCCCTTTTTGTGCATTGTGCCATATTTCCTTCTTTCTTCATGTTTATCCCAGTTAATTTCTTTTAATTATTCATATTATCTTTCTTTCTTTCTTTCTTTCTTTCTTTCTTTCTTTCTTTCTTTCTTTCTTTCTTTCTTTCTGTCTTAGTTTCTCTTGTGTATTGTTTCTTTCATTACTTTATTAGCTATATAATTTAATTCATTCTATATTTTCTACTTAATTTCTTACAGATTTCTTGCGTTCCTTCAATCATTCTCTTTGTTTCTGTCTGTCATAATTTCTGTCTCTTTTGCGTTCTCTCTTTCATAACCTTATTAGTTTTATTATTTAATTCATTATTTATTTTCTATTACTAGTTTTCTTATTTAATTTATTCTTCATTTTCTTTCTTTTTGTCTTACTGTCTATCTATTTTGCATATTCTCTCCTTCATTACTTTATTAGTTTTGTTATTTAATTTAATTTTTTCATTTTCTGCTTAATTTCTTACGTTCTTTCAATCTCCCTCTCTCTCTCTCTGTTTTTTCTTCCTGCCTTACTTTCTATCTCTTTCGCATTCTCTTCTTCATTACTTTATTAGTTTTGTTATTTAATTATTATTTTCTGCTTAATTTCCTACATTTTTCTTGCGTTCATTCAATCCGTCTCTGTTTTTTTTCTTTCTGCTTTACTTTTTGTCTTTTCGGCATTCTCTCTTTCATTACTTTATTAGTTTTCTTATTTAATTATTTTTTTTATTTTCTGCTTAATTTCCTACGTATTTCTTACGTTCTTTCAATCTCTCTCTATTTTTTCTTTCTGCTTTGTTTTTTATCTCTTTCGCATTCTCTCTTTCATTACGTTATTAGTTTTATTTATGCAAATCAAGATTTCAGGTATAACTCCCTGTAAAGTTGATTTGAATAATTTCGAGGGAAAAATTGTTCCGGAGCCGGGTATCGAACCCGGGACCTTTGGTTTAACGTTGCACTCGAAGTTGGTTGCTTGACGGTTGTCAGCCCACTTTGAGGTCTGTGGATATAGAGGGAAAAATTGGATCGGTGTCGGTTAGAGTTCCCGAGTAGCTCAGTGGTAAAGCGTTGGTACGTTAAACCAAAGGTCCCGGGTTCGATACCCGGCTCCGGAACAATTTTTCCCTCGAAATTATTCATAGTTTTATTTAATTTATTTTTTTTTATTTTCTGTTTAATTTCCTACATATTTCTTACGTTCTTTCAATCTCTCTGTGTTCTTTCTTTCTGCTTTACTTTTTATCTCTTTCGCATTCTCTCTTTCATTACTTTATTAGTTTTATTTAGTTCATTCTTTATTTTCTGCTTCATTTCTTACAGATTTCTTGCGTTCTTTCAACATTTCTCTCTTTCTTTCTGTGTATCTTAACATCCATCTTTCTGTAATCTTTCTTTCATTACTTTATTTGTTTTGTTATTTAGTTCATTCTTCTTTCTTTTTTTATTATCTATTTATCTTCTTGGAGCTTTCTCACCTTCATTATCTCTCCTTTGCTTCATTCTTTCCTTCCTAATCCCTACATAAATTTGCATTCGCTCTCAATAGAATTATAATTCACAATTTTAACCAGTTTATAAAGTAATCATGTAATTTAATTTGTTATCTAGTTTAAGTAAGTATTTAAGTTCGATAATCCTCAGGCTTATGCATATATTTCTGTTTCGATTGTGTCTTAGGTATAAATATAATTTTCTTCTGTGTTAAAACATTATATTGTCATGTATTTCCTTTTTATCTTATGGTTGAGTGAAAGAGAAGTCCTCACGGCCTTAACTCTGCCAGAATAAATTATTATTATTATTATTATTATTATTATTATTATTATTATTATTATTATTATTATTATTATTATTATTATTGCTACTACTATTATTACTATTAGATTTCTTGCGATCATTTTCATTTCTTTCCATAAGTTATCAATTATCGACTATTACATTCGTTCTTTAAGTTGCACTATTGTTTTCTTAATTAATGCATTTTTCTTTATCTTCATTTCTGCTTATTTTCCTCCAATTATTGTTTTTTCTCTCCTTTATTCTTTTATTTCTGTTTTAATTTCAGTCTAAATTTTGATCTCACTCTTTCGTCCCTTTATTGCTTCCAAAGGTACATTACTCTTTATCTTCTGTTCTTTTCTTCCAACTTTCTTATATTTTTTCTTCTTTCTTTCTTTCTTTCTTCTTTACACGAAATCATCATGACACTTCACTTCACCTGAGACAACACAGAACAACACACTTACTACGTAAGATCTTCGTGTCCAGAACTAGATTCGAATGCATGACCGCGGTTCCCTCACAGCCTCAAAGCAGCATTCTCTCTTCTTTATGTTAAATTGCAACTTTTTAAAGTGAAAACCATCTACTCAACGCTTTCTCTCGGTCCGGTCTTTAAGCTTACTTGGTTTTTGAATGTTTTCAGAGAATTCCTGTCTATAATTTAAATTAGGGAGGCTGCATCAAGTATTCTTAATGAAAATCGAAGATGAAGGCGGCCTTCTTTGAGTGTGTTAGCTCCGCTGAGATCTTTTCCTTTTTTATCACGAATATAAAAAACACGTGCCTTCCGTTGCGGCGTGTTTGAATTTCGAAGACGTTTTCAAACTGATGACAATAGAGTGTTGAAACCATTATTATTTGGTGATGGCTTTGGACTGCGATATAT
This sequence comes from Periplaneta americana, assembly GCF_040183065.1. Lineage (NCBI taxonomy): Eukaryota > Metazoa > Arthropoda > Insecta > Blattodea > Blattidae > Periplaneta > Periplaneta americana. Next base: position 181,250,293 of record NC_091118.1, on the reverse strand, counting down.
CTACAAAAAAGAGGCTATCCGCACTGTATGTAATTTCAAGAGATCTAACAATGAACACTACTTTCATATTTTTTATAGGTCCCCTTTTGAATTCTTTTTTTGTTGTTTCTATCACGAGTTCTTGCATTGTCCGTGTGTAGAGAAGGACTCTAAACCGAGCAATAGAAATAGCCTATTACCCTTTCCCCGCCCCTTTCAATAGTTTCCATGAATTCTCTGTCTCTCTGAGATACAAGAGCTCGGATATGTCGCATATGGCAAGCTGGTGTCGTCCTTCATTATCTGATATCCTCTTCATCGTTTATGTTAAAGAGATCCCATCGTGCATCCCGTAATTTTCCATTAACAAGGGCCGCAGCGCGAATACATTTTTAGCGAGGGTGAATGGATGTGTGGAAAGACAGTGTTCTATAATAACTTCAGAAATAGTTTTTACTAACGAACCCTGTTAAATATTTTATAAAATAAGGGATTTATTATGCAGATTTGTAACAGCAATATTAGGTCTACATAGACTATTGTAGTTACTATTATAATCAGGCTTCGAAACTTCGGACCCAATAGAACAGTTCTTTGGAAAATCCGCATAACGGCGTATTGGGTCTAGCCTAGTGGTAAAGCGTACAGTGGGTGGGGGTACTGTAGAATGAATGCCAACAAATACGCAAAGGAAAACGCTCTGGATTTGAAGGTTCTGACGAATAATTTGGTTTTTATACAAATTTAGTTTCAAACTGTGTCTGAAACTATTACACGGTTAGAAAAGTCAGAGCAAGAGCTGCCGGAAGCCCTCAAATTAGTTGAGAAAATGACACAGAAAATTAATGAGACACCAAATACACCGGTTACTGAACATGTAAAATAGAAGTGGAAATCAATTTCATGTAAAAATAACGGATATGGAACATTGTGTAATATAAACAACAAATTAGTGGACATAGAGTCACCCGAGAATAAAGGACTGTCTCTTGGAGACTGCAATGATGTTAGGTTTTTTCGTTTTGCTCCTAGTCACGTCATGCGACGTAGAGCGCAGCTTTTCACGGTACAAACTGTGTTTGGCAGATAACCGAAAAAGATTTACGTTTGAGACACTGAGAATGTATCTTGTAGTACATTGCAATTCGGTACTGTAACTGCACTCCTAAAGACGACCAATAGGTTAAATGAAGAAATTAAAATTGCTACATGTTTATTTCCGCCATTAACACTGTGTATAATTAAACACAAATGTTTATAAAAGACAGGAGAATAAATATTTTTCACATTCTTTCGACATTGTCATTGTGTAATGTAGGTATATTTACTTTCACAATGTCCAAATGTGTGTGGTTTCCCCATACTACGATACTTTACTCTAAATAGCAACGTTGTTACCTCAACACATCTCTACCTTTTACTACCTGCAGCGAGTGAACAACTTATAGTACATGCACAGTAAACTTATTGTATCGGGTCCCAAGTCTCGAAGCCTGATTATAATTTATTAATTTGGCACCAGTAATGCAATTCCATTTTACTTTACAACGCAGTTTCCAAGGACGCACTTTAGCAAAAGGAAATCCATTAATTATGTGTTTGAATTTTGACATTGCTTATTTCACTTTTTAACGAGACATTTGTTCAAGTGTTAGAATAGAAAAACTATTATTCTGTAGCATGTACCTAGTTGTTTAGTCAACTGTCCGAAGACAGGTCTGAACCTCATAAGTGACACTAATAAGGCATCAGTCATGAGGCAACTAAGCCAGAAGATAATGAAGTAGAGTGGCCAATTCATTTCCCTCTCCATTACATACATCGTTGACTAGTAACATATTACATTAATCAGACTTAAGATTTATACAAACAATGTATTATACAAATCTGGCTTTCATGTAGTAGCTCCCTGTAAAGGAGGTTTGAATAATTTCAAGGAAAAATAGTTCCGGGGACGGGTATCGATCCCGGGATCCTTCGCTTAGCGCACTAATGCTCTACCGACTGAGCTACCCCAGGAACTATACACGACACCGTCACAATTTTTCCTTTATATGTTACAACTCAAATGGGCTGACAAGACGCCAGAACCCAGCTTTGAGTACACCCGTTACTGGAGGTACGTTGACAGGAAGCCACAGTTTAAGTCACATAGAATTTATCTCCGAAAGAAATAAAAAGCGAGCAAAATTGTATTAAACTTTTTCGTTTGAAATATCTCAAAGAATAACCTTCTGAAATTAATGACATTATTTACGGTTCACTTTGTAGGCTATATAAAATAGAAATTTCACCCATTGCCTCTCTTAAGAAGCCATAGTTAAGTTATTTGAAGAATGCCCCAAAGCCAACTCCTGGATCTGCTCTAAAAAGTATCTTTCGTCCTCGGAATACATCGATGCCATCAAGATGTCTTGTAACGTCACCGCAGTGAGATCTGTCCTTGGCAGAACCTTCAGTACTACCCGTTGTCGCCATCCCGGCTGCAGCGAGACTGAAACACTTGGCCACGTACTGGGGTTCTGTAAGAAGGGAGAGCTACTGCGTAACAACAGACACCATCGTGCCCGTACAGCAATTGCCAACCTGCTAAGAAACAGAGGATGGGAAGTACATGAGGAGATTCATTGTGTGTCTGAAGATGATTCTCATAGAAGAGTCGATATAATTGCCATGAATAGAAGAACCCAGAAAGCGATGGTCTTAGACCCCTACCATTTGCTTTGAAAGAGAAACAAATCAAGCACTGCAGATAAATGATGACAAGCGAGCTAAATATGTACCTTGTCTTCCATACCTCAGTGAAAAATATGGCATTTCGCTTTACAGCTGGGATGTTACAGGCTTACTACTGTATTTAGAGCGAGGGGTTGTTTACCAAAATTTACATGTAATATCCTTAAATCCTTTCAAATTCCCTTTTATGAGGTACAGAAGATCGTAATGGAAATTCTGAAGGCCTCTCTTCAAATTCTACATTATCATCTATATCTTAACACGTAAATTTTTGTTTTAATGTACAAATCGAATCATTATTTTGCTCGTTTCATTTACCTTTATCTTTTATGTTTGTTAATTCCGGATCCCAGTGGTCAACCTCACTTGAGGACGGATGATTTGATATATATCTTAGTAATATGGACTGTTTTAGATCGCGAATGAGTCCATATCTAGACTTAACTGTGATTTTTAAGACATATTTTGGCAGTAAGATAAAAATATTATCTTATAAAAATCGAAATATATGTTATTCTTTATAGAAAAGCGTTGTATTGTACATCAGTTTCCCATAACCCACTCTTGGTCTCAAGTCGGTCTCTATTAGCCTAGCTTAGGGTCAGATTGTAGAGGCGAACCCTCCATCTACTTTTCCTCCCACTTACACAAACCATTATATTGTTGCCACTGTATCTTAGCGTAGCATCATCCCCGCACAACTGGTAGCGGCATTGTTGCGTCATCATGATTCAGCATCGAACGCACAATGCCAAGTATTTTAAAGAGCGGTTTCTAGAGCGAATAAAAAAGGTAAACAAAATGCAAAAAAAAAAAAAAATGGTGGGTGTAGAAGCGACCCCACCTATCCGTTTCAGCTACACTATCCCCTCCCAAATACACCCCAACAACGTACCTACCCCGTAAAAAAAAAGAATATTTTTAGTAGGGGAAAATATGGGACTAAATGTTTTGTACGTTGGACATGTTTTCTGAAACCCCTTGTTCCGAGAATGGTTGTAGGGAATTGCTTTAAATATCTGTATATTAACTGAATGCAATACGATAGGCAGATGTTTTTTTAGAGAGTGATGTATCATTACATTTTTTCCTACGCTATATTTAATGAAGGCTGATTGATTGTCGGTTTGAGGGGATGCATTTGTGTTGTCATAGTCATCAGACGAATGAAACCTTCTGTTCGATGTTGCAAACTGAAAACACTCGTTTTATTGTCAACTGTCTTCTTTCTTCCGGCAAAGTGTCTCTCGCATAGGTCCTTGCAAGTCATCGCAAAAGTAGACATATAAATCCACATTACTATTGCCCTATTTATAGAATTCTTGTTAGTTATAATAGAGTGCATAACATATAATATAATATAATATAATATAATATAATATAATATAATATAATATAATAATAATAATAATATTTATCCTGTGATTGAGGTTCTGGCTGATACGTACATCTGTTATCAGGCAGTACATCTGACTTGACGATATGTGTCAGAGGAAGAACAATTATTTGTATGCATCTGAAGTCTGACTAGTGTAATATGTAGCTTATCGGTGATATCTTCAATGGAGGGGGCAGCAAACTGGCCACCCTACCCTATTATCTGGCCTAGTTGTCTCATAAGTGGTGCCTTCTTGGTATCACTTGTGAGGTTCAGACCTGTTTTCGGACAGTTAATTAAACAACGCACAATAATATAATATAATATAATACAATAATATAATGCACATACATAAATGTTCTGCCCATGGGTAGTTCTTTCATTGCAAACCCAACATTCTCGAATATTTCCTATTTTCAACCTTCCTCTTAGTTTCCGCATATGATTCACATATTTTAATGTCGTCTATCATCCGATATCTTCTTCTGCCCCGTACTCTTCTCCCGTTCACCAATATAATATTATATAATATATAATATGATACGATATAATACAATATAATATAATATAATATAATATAATATAATATAATATAATATAATACAATATAATAAAATATGAGTATCATACAGTTCGAAAATATCTGTGACAATATTTTGTAAATGATGTAGTTTGTATTACAATGTACTGTCCTGCATTAATATTAATAATAATTTTCGTATTAAGGTTTTCATTCAATACTTTTTAGTTTTAATTTTTCAAACTTCTGTTTCTTCATACAGTATTTTAATATTTTTGTGTGTTTCTATATTTATATCGTTAGATTTGCCTTTTTCTCTGTTTTTGGTGGATTTTACACAGTACGTTAATTTACTAAACATTTACTAAACATCTCTTATTATATTTATAAGGCCAGTAATAATATCTTAGTCAACGGTTAGCCTGCCTGACCCTAAAACGAGCGGGCCAGGGTTCAAATTCCAGTTGGAACAAGTTACCTGGTTGAGGTTTTTCCGGGGTTTTCCCTCAACCCATTAAGATCAAATGTTGGGTAACTTTCTGTGCTGACCCAGAACTCATTTCACTGGCATTGTCACCTTCATATCATTCAGACGCTAAATAACCAGAGATGTTGATAAAGCGTCGTAAAATAAACCACACAAAATAATATATTACAATTTTATAAAAATATATATTTGTAATTTTTTTTTCTATGATTATTATTGTATACCTGAGCAATGTAATTGGGGTTATCTTCACTTTGTTCAATTCTTGAAGTGAATAAATGAATAAATAAATATATGTATACATACATAATATGTATCTATTATATTGAATTATGGCTGTACGAGTCAAGTTAGATCAGATCGTTTAATCTTTAGCAGCACAGTAGGCCAACAAAATAAAAACAAATAAAAAATATAATTTTTTATGTTTGACTTATTATGGATCATAAGAAAACTTCGAATTTTTTTTTTCAAAATGTTAACTCTGCACACAATTCCAAAAAAATCATGGTGACTCTGAGCAACCACTATGCCACAGTAGGAATTTTGATATAATTGTAGAGAAAGAAAGAAAACTGTGGTTCTTCTGAACAACTACTATGCTGCAAAGGGTTAAATATGCATTTTAAAACCATTTGTGTTTATTACGTCTGCTGTCTGCTGTATACCGTATTATTCATGTTTATTTCAGTGTAACGTATTTAGAATATCCCTATGTTATTAATGCAACCAGACTTGCACGCGAAGTAGCGACGTTCCCACACAGCATAAGTATTGTTTAGAATGAACTCAGCGGCTCTGTTATCTGAATGTGTTTATTTCTTTGTTTCAGGTAAGTTTTGTACGGCGCCACACTCGTATAATCTCCAAGTTGTGATACTCTATCTCTTCGGCCCACTTCACACCGTAAAAACGTAAGTTCCTGTTATTTATTATTGTTATTATGTATAAAGAAACGTTTAGCGTGAAATATTACGCCAATGGTCTGATAAAGCGTCGTTTAACATAACGATCATAAAACAAATACATGCCTTGTTGTTTTACTACGGGTAGGTAAGTCCCAAGGTTTTCGCTACAACTGTCTGGCATGCGCTTTTATCAGCTCTAACTGTTCACAAACGCTATAAATTTAGGATTCTCGGGGACTGTACCCTCTTGCGATAGGGTGTGTAAACATTCCAATCCCCAGAAACAGATTTTTCCCTCTTTTGTTTGTATATTATTTAATTTTCAATTTAATGAAATATCAGGACTGAAACTAGTGTGTCATATTTGCTTGTATTGGACTTATTAGTGCAAAAAATACGTATATAAAGTACTTCATTTGCTTTGCTTCTTCTTCAATCAAGCAATGAAACCAAACTACGTTTAGGGTGATCTGTGACTAATAATATATTCAACCTATTAGTGCAAAAATACTTAAGTTGCCTTGTTTCTTCTTCAATCAATCACTAGAACCAAATTACATTCAGCGTGATCTATTTGTGACTAATATTATTCAACCTATTAGTGCAAAAATACTTAAGTTGCTTTGTTTCTTCTTCTTCCATCAAGCATTAAAACAAAACAACTTTCAGGATGATCTATTTGTGATTAATATATTGAACTTATTAGTGCAAAAAATACTTAATTTGCTTTGCTTCTTCTTCTACGATCAAACATTAAAATCAAACTACGTCAGGGTGATCTATTTGTGACTAATAGCCTATATTGAACCTAATAGCCTATATTGAAGAAAATACTTAATTTGCTTCGTTTCTTCTTCTTCCTCCATCAAGCATTAAAACCAAACTACGTTCAGGGTGATCTATTTGTGACTAATATATTGAACCTAATAGTGCAAAATAGAATACTTAATTTGCTTCGTTTCTTCTTCTTCAATCAAGCATTAAAATCAAACTACCTTCAGGGTGATTTGTTTGTGACTAATATATTGAACCTATTAGTGCAAAAAATACTTAATTTGCTTTGTTTCTTCTTCTTCCATCAGGTATTAAAAAGCAAACTACGTTCAGGGTGATCTATTTGTGACCTATTAGTGCAAAAAATACCTAATTTGCTTTGTTTCTTCTTCTTCTTCTATCAAGCATTAAAACCAAACTACGTTCAGGGTGATCTATTTGTGACCTATTAGTGCAAAAAATACCTAATTTTCTTTGTTTCTTCTTCTTCTTCTTCTTCTATCAAACATTAAAACCAAACTACGTTCAGGGTGATCTATTTGTGACCTATTAGTGCAAAAAAATACTTAATTTGCTTTGTTTCTTCTTCTTCAATCAAACATTAAATCCAAACTATGTGCAGGGTGATCTATTTGTGACTAATATATTGAACCTATTAGTGCAAAAAATACTTAATTTGGCTTGTTTCTTCTTATTCCATCAGGCATTAAAACCAAACTACGTTCAGGGTGATCTATTTGTGACTAATATATTGAACCTATTAGTGCAAAACAATACTTAATTTGCTTTGTTTCTTCTTCCTCCATCAAGTATTAAAACCAAACTACGTTCAGGGTGATCTATTTGTGACTAATATATTAAACCTATTAGTTGCAAAAAATACTTCATTTACTTTGTTTCTTCTTCTTCAATCAATCATTAAAACCAAACTACGTTCAAGGTTATCTATTTGTGACTAATATATTGAACCTATTAGTGCAAAAGGAAATACTTAATTTGTTTTGTTTCTTCACTTCAATCAATCATTAAACCCAAACTACGTTCAGGGTGATCTATTTGTGACTAATGTTTTCTTGGTATATGAATATTTCATCTTGCTACTAGAGTAAAACCTGGGTTGTATATAATTATTGAAGGGAAATTATTTAAATTACGCTCATCTCGGAACTACTTATAAATAATGTTCTAATATAAGATAATTTTCGAATTAATAGGAAACAGTTTAATAGACCATAGAGAGCTGGAAATGTGTTAAGTAGAAAGTGACTAGAATTTTCATGATTAATATAAATGCACTACATACATTTACTATGAAATATTTTCTTCAATCGTGAATCCTGAATTTAAGATATCTTAAACATCAATTTTTATATTAAACATATTCATGACAGACCTCTTTTACAATTTCAGCTTTTGTTTCTTCAGATTTTCCTCAAGTTCTTGTGTAAAAATAAGTTTATCCTAGCGAATAGCTCTTCCTTTTACTGTTACACATGATTGCTAGATAGGTACTGAGTGACTTTCAACTGGTTTCAAATGTTTAGAAAATGTCTCGTCAGAAAGAAGATAAGCTAACATGTAGAGACGGATTATGCCGGCACTGTATTCACCTGGGCTGTGTGAGTTTGGTGTCTTGCCAGTACGTGTCCCGTAACCTTGAGATCGCTAAATTGTGGCTCCAAGCCAAACTGTAATATAATTTCTTGCAGTTTTTCAGGAGCGGACATGAACGACAGTATAAAATCATAGGAATCATGTTTCTGACATTATAGCCGATAACACTTTATGGTGTCAGTGATACTATGTATAAATACGTGAATTTCGCGAAAATCGTAAAATAAATTTTTGTATCATCACACTACTTTCTCTATATACTGATATACTGTAATTAGAAGCAAAAAATAATGATCATGGATATAATGAGGATATCGAAACGATGAAAGAGAGGAAGGAATAGAGAAATAAATAAGGAAGGAAGAAGAAAGAATAGGGAGAAAGGAAATAAGAAATAGCGAAAGTGAAAGGAAGAAGTGGAAGTTGAAATGGATGTAGAAATGAAGTGAGACTTCTTCACTTTGTGTGCCTTCTGGATAGCAGCAACAGCAAGCGGAAGTTTTCCCTCCTTTGTCTTAGCGGATACAGAATTAAGAATATTGGCCTGGTTAATAATAATGCCGTACAAGTTATTAATGCATGTGCCAGTGTGATGTGATTTAAATTACGTTGCAGACACGGATTTGCGTAGTACAATGGAGGAAGGGTGAAGTTGAACAAAAATGTTATTAATTATGAAAGGAATGAACAGTATTAGGGGAGGAGAGGAACGGGAAGATATAAAATGTCTTAAATATGAAAGTCTCATTTGTTTCTTTTTTCCTTGCGCGAGAAAGGGAGCTAGAAGTTAATTAATTAAAAAAGAAGCACCCCTGACTGCACCCTCATTGATTTTTTTCTCTTACTGTTTCGTCGTAATACCAAGTATTTAACATACCCCTTTTTATACATAATGCCTGCCCCGGTCTTGGGGTTGTTTTGTGTTTTTAGATTTAATAAAGCAATATTGAGATAACTTACATTGTACATCTCTATAAAGCATTTCTTTATTACACATAATTGGACAGTGATAATGAAGTTTAAATTAGCAGATTTTTTTACCCTACAAAATAGCAACGAAAAGGAAAGAGTAATGAAAAACCTTTTGGGACTTTCATGTGAGGATATAAAACAGGAGAACATTTGTAAGGGGGAGTTGAAATGAATTCTATGTCTCTCCTCTGAAATAATTTTACCGAATATTTATTGGGGGGGGGGGGGAAATAAGATAGTCATTTTCTCTGTGATTCAGTTTAAGTTTTCTGCTCAAGCAGAAGACAGAATATTTGAAACGGAGGCTGGTAAGACCGAATACTTTTTCATGTGGTGGAGATGAGATGTTGATGATGTAACATTTGGTTTGCATTAGAAAATATTGATTATTCAGTCTGTCTTAAATAACAAGCAAACAATTGCAATCAGTTTCGAATCAAAGGATTTCATCAATATAATGAAGAGTTACTAATAATTGGAATAGTAATTATATTGACAATAATCCAATGATCACGAGATATTGTTGAATTTGATGACGACGATGATGGTGAGGAGGAGAAGAATATAGGAGTTACGTACGCGTGCATTTGTTCGTTCTGTCGCATTTCATCCTGTGGTAATACTCGTATGTACTCAACTCGTCCTATCGTCTGCATGCCAGTCGTAACATGGATCGTGATGTTCTCCATTCGTCCTGTCGAGAGCATGTTAATTCTAACATGTACCGTTATGTACACAACTCGTACTGTTGTATGTCAATTCTAACATGGACCGTAAAGTAATCAACTCGTCCTGTCATGAGAATATCAATTCTAACACGAACCGTTATGTATTCAACTTGTCCTGTCGTGAGCATGTTAATTCTAACATGGACCGTAAAGTAATCAACTCGTCCTGTCATGAGAATATCAATTCTAACACGGACTGTTATGTATTCAACTCGTCCTGTCGTGAGCATGTTAATTCTAACATGGACCGTAAAGTAATCAACTCGTCCTGTCATGAGAATATCAATTCTAACACGGATTGTTATGTATTCAACTCGTCCTGTCGTGAGCATGTTAATTCTAACATGGACCGTAAAGTAATCAACTCGTCCTGTCATGAGAATATCAATCCTAACACGGACTGTTATGTATTCAACTCGTCCTGTCATGAGCATGTCAATCCTAACACGGAGCTTTATGTACTCAACTCGTACTGTCGTGAGCATGTCAATTCTAAAATGGACCGTAAAGTAATCAACTCGTCCTGTCATGAGAATATCAATTCTAACACGGACTGTTATGTATTCAATTCGTCCTGTCGTGAGCATGTCAATCCTAACACGGAGCGTTATCTACTCAATTCGTACTGTCGTGAGCATGTCAATCCTAACACGGACCGTAATCAACTCGTCCTGTCACGAGAATATCAATTATAAAATATTCTTTGTTTCTCTATGATAAATTATCTAGCTTTAATTATTCAGGTAATCTTTTCGTACTTTGATTTTATTGTAATTGTAAATTTAATACTAATTGTAATATTATTTGTAATTGTAATTGTAAATTTAATACTAATTGTAATTTTATTGTTGATATTGTAGTTGGAATCTCCTGGTAGAGGGGCAGAGAAGGCCTGACGGCCTTATCTCTACCAGGTTAAATAAATAAATACTACTACTACTACTACTAATACTACTACTACTAATTCTAACACGGACTGTTATGCACTCAATTCGTCCTGTCGTGAGCATGTCAATCCTAACACGGAGCGTTATGTACTCAACTCGTACTGTCGTGAGCATGTCGATCCTAACACGGAGCGTTATGTACTCAACTCGTACTATCGTGAGCATGTCAATCCTAACACGGAGCGTTATGTACTCAACTCGTACTGTCGTGAGCATGTCGATCCTAACACGGAGCGTTATGCACTCAATTCGTCCTGTCGTGAGCATGTCAATCCTAACACGGAGCGTTATGTACTCAACTCGTACTGTCGTGAGCATGTCAATCCTAACACGGGGCGTTATGTACTCAACTCGTACTGTCGTGAGCATGTCAATCCTAACACGGAGCGTTATGTACTCAATTCGTACTGTCGTGAGCATGTCAATCCTAACACGGACCGTAATCAACTCGTCCTGTCACGAGAATATCAATTCTAACATGGACTGTTATGTATTCAACTCGTCCTGTCGTGAGCATGCCAATTCTAACATGGACCGTAATCAACTCGTCCTGTCATGAGAATATCAATTCTAACATGGACCGTTATGTACTCAGATCGTCCTCTTATGAAACCATACGTCAGGTATACAAAGTAAGAATTGCGTGTTTGAAATATGTGAACTGATCGCGGAGTAGAAGAAAACAGTTGTCAATGGTTTTTAGTATAATGTTCAACCATTATATTCCTATCCATATGTCAAACCAAAAACCATATGTGGTATGCATATTATGGTTAAACATTTTATTTAAACTGATACCTTAAGTCATAACATTTTTGTGTAATTGATACCTGTATTACCGATCGGGCTGTATAACATTAGATGTAATTCCGATTCTTCACACAATTAACTTGGACTTTAACGTCTGTGTAGTAGCCTCTCGAAGGTATACGTTGAATTGGAGGTCTTTCTATATTATTTTTCTATACTACTACTACTACTACTACTACTACTACTACTACTACTACTACTACTACTACTACTACTACTACTACTACTACTACTACTACGGCGGCAGGATAGCTCAGTTCGTAGATCAGCTGACTACGGACTGGAATGTCCGGGGTCCGATCCCGGGTAGTGACGGGATATTTCTCGTTGCCAAACTTCCAGAAGGGTCCCGAGGTTTACTCAGCCTCCTATAAAATTGAGTATCTGGTCTTTCCCGGGGGTAAAAGGCGGTCAGAGCGTGGTGCCGACCACACCACCTCATTCTAGTGCCGTGGTCACGGAAAGCATGGGGCTCTAACTTCATGCCCCCCAAGTGCCTACATGGCATGTGAAGGAGTACCTTCACCTTTACTATTATTATTATTATTATTATTATTATTATTATTATTATTATTATTATTATTATTATTATTATTATCTAGTTTGAATAATGGAATGTAAAATTGAAACTCAGACAACAGTTTATAAACCATAAAACTTATGTATAAAAAATTGCAGTTGGCACCACTGGTGCGCAATTTCCGTTCTACAGGCGGTTGGAATCTACAAACAGCAAATAAAATAGAGGAACAGGGCTAACAGTGTTTCTTCTTGTTAATTATTGTAGCATTTAAGTCAGTTTGTGTTTCTTTCTGGGTAGAAGAAGTAGATTTAGCCTCGTCGCTTGCCGTAATGCGATAGTTAGCAATTTGAATTTATTTCATTTAAACCAGACAGGTGTTCAAATTATGGCGGGGGGAGGGAAGAGAGAATCTCTAATAAAAATGTCTGACACACTTTTATGAAAGGAAGAGAAATAATTCTTCTCTTTCTGTCATACTAACGCTGATATATATTGCTCTTAGTTAAACAGTGAAAAAATTCCTGGCGGGTAATAATTACTTTGAGAAAATGTCTTTTGGTCTAGTTGTCTGATTCGTTCGAGTGTAGTCGAGCCTGTAACGCAATAAAAAGGCGCTCGCGTCGTAAATTATTCAATACGGGCAAATAATGTTGCAAGATGTTGCCCCATAGCAGAAGTAATATTTGTCTAGAGACCGCGGCGTCGTACTTCGCTATTGTTCCAGATAATTCATCACAATTAAGTTGGAATAGGCAGGTAGAAGAAACGTCACATATCACACAAGCGTATACAGGGAAAAAACCAATATTTACACACATCATGTTCTCATAAACACCACCGAAGGAAATGAGAAAATGTTTCTGCAATATAGATCTCCAAACAAGACTTGTATTAGTTAGTTAATTCACTGACTGACTGATGACGTAATACGTCTGTTAATTATTCGAAACTAAACACACACGTTGTACGATAAACAGTAACACAGTTTCTAACTTATTAAATAGTGTGCGTTAAGTTATACAATAATTACGTCATTGCCTTCCTTTCTTGTTTAAGTCTACATATTTTATCCCTCATTTACTTTCCTCGAATTGTTACTACAATTTTCTTCTTTTTTTTTTTGTTAGATTTCCGTCATTAAACTGTGTAGCCTATGTATGTGTGTAAGGACGGAGAAAAATAAATCCATTCCGCTTGTGGACTATTGTTGATCAGTTACATATCCAGCCTCCAGGAGGTATCGGTGAGTGAATGTAAATCCTTGCTGATATGGATTTTAGTCCTTTAGTCCCGGAGATACCTAAGAACTGACTCGGATATGCTCATACCGCTCATACAGCTCATCCAAGTCAAGTCTGCGAGTGGGGATATCAGGATGGAATGTAGAGGCAAAACACAGTTGCCGCATAGTTCACTTGACGCTCAGATTTCAACGTGTGCACATCGTTTAAAATACACTACTGGGCGCACGCATTTGTTGTCCTTGTCTTCAGATAAAGGCAACAGTTACCCTGCCTCCCCCCTCTTGCAACTTTCTCTCCTACGCCCACGCTTGCCAATCAGAACGCCAAACCTCACAGTCAAGCAGAAGTAGAAGTACAGTCTATTTCAAAGCGTCTTAAATTGTTACCGCTCTATGAACTGAAACGCAGTAGGAAAACTTTGTTGTCATATGAGACTGTACTGGTCTCCTCTCGTTACCGCCTCCTTTCCCTACAGAACTGTCTCCAACTTCCCCTCTCGGCTCGCAGACTTAACTTAGTCGAGCTGTAAGTTATAATCATTTAAGGAAACAGATCTACTAACCATTTTGTTCTATATTTTAAATTGCTTCTCGTTGCAACGGAATTTTGTATATGAAAATTTCAAACACACTGTATAATATCAATTATAAATTAGGGCAGTCAATCGACCTTGACTTTGGTTTCCTTTACAGCTTCCGCCAATTCTGTATCATCATCAGGATCAACTTATTCTTTTAAACATGCACTAGACCAAGAGGTCTGTTACGATCTTATATCAGTCCATCTCTTCTCCGTGGGACCAATAAATCTATTTCATGAGACTCATATCCCAGGATTTATTTAGGCATGCGCCCTCCTTCCTTTCTTATAATATGTCTTTCCCAATTTAACCTTTGATTCTTTATATATTTTAAAACTATTTCTATATGAAGTTCTATAGTATTATTATTATTATTATTATTATTATTATTATTATTATTATTATTATTATTATTATTATTATTATTATCATCATTATTTCATATAAGAGCTTCAGTTTTTTTACAGCGAAGTTTTGTGTAATGTAATTTATAACATCTTGTATAATCGTAATTTTCAATGATAGTCCATCGTACACTCAACTCATGTGAGCAACAAAAAGATATCTAGCCTATATTACAATCCGACTTTTCTTATCTTCTACAAACTAACGTATTACAAATATGCAGTAGTATTAGCAATATTGTTAGCGTTACAACTTATTATAATTCTACATCTTGATTACACAACTTTTTAACACTATATCACTTCGGAATATGTATTATATGTCTTTCTCGTATTAAATTCTATCGTACCTGGGCCGAAGCATGTTAACCAGGTACGATAGAATTTAACACGAGAAAGACATAGCCTGTAATACATATTCCGTTATTATAATTGTTAGCGATTGTGGTTGCTCAGGTAGTAGTGCGTTTTCCTGTTGATCTGAGGCTGCGACCAGGCGTAGGTTCGATTCCTGCTTGGGCTGATTGCCTGATTTTGGTTTTTCCGAGGTTTTCCCCGACTGCAAGAAGAACGTCAGGTAATCCATGGTGAATTCTTCGCCTAATGTCGTCAAATAGGATTCCGCAATCATTAATAATTCAATAAACGCCCGGATAATTGAGGATCCGGATAATCGAGTTTCTACTGTACATATATTTTTCTGCATTTCAAAAAGTTTCTTTCGTCGCAATGGCACTCTGTCCGACAAAATTTCAAACACACGGTATAATCGTAATTTCGAGTAACAAGAGTATCGCCCCCTTTCGGAATGAAGTGACACTCGGTATCCATTACGACTCGTGACAGCAATATCGCCACTTCTGAACGGAGTGGTCATAGCAACGGGGAAACGAGAGAGAGGTGAGTGGTCTCGTACCATTCCATTTCCTGTGACTTGAAGAATGTCCTTGGGGGAAACAAGTAAGCAGCGAGGTCCGGGAATCGTGCCGTCTGCACTGCAAGCCAAGAAATTTGATTCTGTCAGCGACTGTGACAGCTCAGAATTATGAGTGTGGGAATGATTACGGCTACACGGCCAGAAAAATCAAGTTTTACAGATACGACTGGTTACGTAACCACGGCCTAACTTAATGTGTGGCCAAGAAATAGACATTCACATCAGACATACATAAATGAAATCATTTGTTGTTCACATAAACAAGAAGATACGCTTTCCTTTTCTGTATTGCATACCGAAGGCTTTGTTTGTAGTTCCGAATATTATGATATTAGTGAGTAGCCCATTGGTTATCAAAGGAATCTTGGATATAAATTTATAGGCTAGGTATAATTGACTATAAAGAAAGAAAGAACTTTATAATAGAAATACAGAAGCAATATAAATAGATTTGGAAGTAAATCCCGAAAAGACAAAGTATATGATTAAGTCTCGTGACGAGAATATTGTACGAAATGGAAATATAAAAATTGGAAATTTATCCTTTGAAGAGGTGGTAAAATTCAAATACCTGGGAGCAACAGTATCAAATATAAATGATACTCGGGAGGGAATTAAACACAGAATAAATATAGGAAATGCCTGTTATTATTCTGTTGAGAAGCTTTTATCATCCAGTCTGTTGTCAAAAAATCTGAAAGTTAGAATTTATAAAACAGTTATATTACCGGTTGCTCTTTATGGTTGTGAAACTTGGACTCTCACTTTGAGAGAATAACATAGGTTAAGGGTATCTGAGAATAAGGTACTTAGGAAAATATTTGGTGCTAAGAGGGATGAAGTTACAGGAGAATGGAGAAGTTACACAACACAGAACTGCACGCATTGTATTCTTCACCTGGCATAATTAGGAACATTAAATCCAGACATTTGAGATGGCCAGGGCATGTAGCACGTATGGGTGTTTCCAGAAATGCATATAGAGTGTTAGTTGGGAGGCCGGAGGGAAAAAGACCTTTGGGAAGGCCAAGACGTAGATGGGAAGATAATATTAAAATGGATTTGAGGGGGTGGGATATGATGATAGAGACTGGATTAATCTTTGCTCAGGATAGGGACCAGTGGCGGGTTTATGTGAGGGCGGCAATGAACCTGCGGGTTCCTTAAAAGCCAGTAAGTAAGTAAGTAAGTAAGTTAGTTATATAAGCAATAAAGTATCACAGATTACAAAAACAAAAGCATGTGTGATAAAGAACACACACAATTGAAAATGTTTATAACTAATATTCACATGTATAATAATAATAGACTAATATTTACCAATTAATTAAGCCTATCTAACCCTATGTTAAGTTCCCTTAATAATTTCTTTAATTTCCAGTTTAAATTTAATCATACTTATGTTAGCTAAAACAGGTACTGAGAAATTACTTTGTATAGTTTTAAGCCATAGTTGAAGCCATATTTCATACCAGCAGCCGTTGAACTTTTGGATTCTGTAAAATGAAATATTATGTTCCTTTTATACTTAATTATATCTAATTATGCCAATATGTGTTGAAATTTTTCTTGTTCTTATGAAAGAAAGCTAATAATATATATTTATATATCTGTTCCAGTTTGAAAAGATATATAAATATACATTATTAACCTTCTTTCATAAGAACAAGAAACTACAGTATATATTTGTATAGTATTTTACAATCGTGTTTCTTGAAAGAGACGCGTGAAATTTTCCGTGTGTAAAAACTGGTTGCGGTAAAAAAAATTCGAACTTTACTGAAATATATTAACATCACAACATGTATTATTAGAAAAATCGATCTTTAATAACGCCACACTATGTTAATCAGCATTATTAATTCTCAGAACTTGAAAAGGATATTTTGCAGAATCTTGGTCAGTCCAGTGGCGAAGCTAAGGTGTAAATACTGGGTATGCAGAAAGAAATCTGCTTACCTTAAATATTTTTATACAGAAGATGACCACTCATTTTCACACCCAAACAGAATACAGGCATAACAATATATCTTATCTGTCTCAGAACACCCGTTTAGCCAAGGATATTTCTTATATCGTGACAGAGTATTTCCAGTTTGTTTTCCTTCATGCACTATTTTAATATGTAAATTTGGTGTCGATTTTCTATTTTTGTTAGCAGATTTTGTTTCATTTATCTAACTTTAAAACAGTTTCTCTTTTAATTCTACAAATAATGATCTCTGAAATATTCTTTCAGTAGGAGCCATTTTACACAAACTCGATATGTAATACACACATCACTCTTGGTTAAACTAACACTCAACAACTCAGCGCAATCACAGAACACCAATATCGCGCAACGTATTATTGTGAAAGTGGGGCAAGAAAATCTCTCTGGTACTCATTTCTGTTAGAGCTTGATTCGATCCCAAGGACTATATTTCTCCCGAAAGGACTGGGACAACTGAGACCTTGACCTTCGACTTCCCACTTCTTATAAATGCGCAAATCTTGCGGGAGTGAAGACGGAACAGGCTATAGCGCCCAATTATTAAAAAAAAAGATAGCGATATTCAAAAGTCTGCATACTCTACTCAGATATAAGAGTTACATATCAAAAACCTCGAGAAGCATGAGCTGAGAAATGTGAAAAAATTGAGTGAAACATTAATTTTTTATGCGAAGGTAAAAATGAATATGTCTAAAATGTATCACTATAGTTACTGAGCCCTATGTTAGAAAAGAAAAGAGTTGTGAAAGAATATTTCATGCTTAATTGCCAGGGAAACACATACGTCATATCTCCTAGAAGAAACAAATGAATGGAGCTATACTTACCTCTGGCCGTCTCGCCGGTCCAGTAAGATACGACGGGCAGGCCATGTTTAATTACCACTCTGCAAGTTGCGTGCCAGCATTCGCCGTGATCTTTAATTTATTCCCGCGTGATTCTACTGGATTTTTTAGCATGTCAACTGTTATGAATGCAAACAAGTAGATACTCGCTGCTACCAACGAGTTTAACTTGGGGATTAAACATTGGACGTCATCAATACCCACACGTGTCATGGCGGACATGAGCTTTAGAGCATCCCTTGTTGAAACAAACAACATTTTCTTAGTGTTCGAAAGTTACCTACACGTACTGTCCAAATGTGTACTGTTCGTAAATCATGTAATCTCATGTAAGAAAAGGAGGATTTAGTTAAATGTTCATTGTTATTATTATTATTATTATTATTATCATTATTATTATTATTATTATTATTATTGTTATTATTTTTCTTATATAGATGACACTCGAGAGGAAATTAAACGCAGAATAAATACGGGAAATGTGTGTTATTATTCAATTGAGAAGCTTTTATCTTCCAGTCTGACGTCAAAAAATCTGAAAATTAGAATTTATGAAGCAGTTATATTACCGGTTGTTCTGTATGGTTGTGAAGCTTGGACTCTCACTTTGAGAGAGAAACAGAGATTAAGGATGTTTGAGAATAAGGTTCTTAGGAAAATATTTGGGACTAAGAGAGATGGAGTTACAGGAGATTGGAGAAAGTTACACAACGCAGAGCTGCACGCATTGTATTCTTCACCTGACGTAATTAGAAACATTAAATCCAGACTTTCGAGATGGGTAGGGCATGTAGCACGTATGGGCGAAATGCATATAGACTAGAGTGTTAGTTGGGAGGTCGGAGGGAAAAGGACCTTTGGGGAGGCCAAGACGTAGATGGAGGATAATATTAAAATCTATTTGAGAGAGTTGGGATATTATGGTAGGGATTGGATTAAAATTGTTTAGGATAGAGACCATGGCGAGCTTATGTGAGGGCGGCTATGAACCTCTGGGTTCCTTAAAAGTCATTTGTAAGTATTTTGAATGCGTGCAATTCCCTAGCATTTATTTCTTTGTTTGCCAACATTTCAAACTGCAAATTCTTTACGGTACTATAAAACATGCTTTGCGGTCTAATTTTTTTTTCCCGCATAGATAGTCAACTGAAAATGGCGGCTCCGTTCAAATGTCTTGGGGAAGCTAACATTAATAAAATATAATTTTAGTAAGTCAATTAATATCTATTTTATTGTATTAGAGAACTATATTTCTTCTAATCTTTATAGGCTTATAATTTCATCTGTTTTTATTACCTTCCTACCATTAGTTTCTTTGTTTGCCAACATTTAAAAATGCAAATTCTTTATGATACTATAAAACATACTGTGCAATCGTCATTTGTTTACCGCATAGATAGTCAACTGAAAATAGCGGCTCCGTTTGGTGAAGCTAACATTAGTGAAATAGACTTTTAGTAAGTTAATTAATATTTTATGTATTAGAGTGCTTTCTTTTAATCTTTATATATTTTCTTCTAATTGTGTAATAGTCAATTAAATCCCATTCGAGTTTTGATTTTCTCTAGATAAATCAAAGCCTGTAGTGAGATTACTGTTAATATCGATGGTGTTTAGGTGAAAAGGCCTAACCATAATTTTTTTCTAATTTGACTTTCTTGCTGTAATTAGTGCAATTCGTTAAAATTTAATGACAAAATGTGAATATATATTTTTGACAATTATTATTACGTTTACATTCCCTCATATAAGGTAACTAATAATAAATAATGTGTTAAAATTTAATTTTTTGTTGTTCCTGAAACATCTTTCTTTTGTGGGATAAAGCTTTTTATCTAAACACCATCGATATAATAATAATAATAATAATAATAATAATACTAATAATAATAATAATAATCATTTTCATCTTCATCATCATCATCATCATCGACTATCGATGAAGCGGTAGCGTTCCTGGCTACATATAAGATGGTCCAGGGTTCAATTCTTACGTACGTATCATGTGTGAAATCTGTGATTTCTCTCGATGGAAGTGTATATTGCTTCTGTTTTATGCTTATATTGTAATTGCTTTATTTCTGAACGTTATATCCGTTTGTTGTTTTTTACAGTTATTCTTCTTTTTATCGCAGTGCATGTTTATAAAACGATAAGCATAATATTCTCATTGTAGTCTTGGTCGCTATAGTAACAGTACTTCAATTATTCCGCCTTGGAATTGCAGATAACATCTGAGGTAGAAATTTGATTTCAGACCGTATCTGTGACTTGCCTGCATGTTTTCACAAGCTGAAATTATATAAAACTGTCAAGGTGAAATCTGCCGCGGGCGATATTTTTACTCAGTTTCTTTAAGTGATAAACAAATTATAGGTCAAACACCCGCCATGTTCCTCGCTTGTGAGTAAACGTAGCCACGGAATTATAACTTGTCCACAGTGGGAAGACGGGCATTAAAGCTTTCGTACCTATAAATTATATCTTTCTGCGAGTTAAAGCGGATTTTATCTCTAGCTCCCACGTCTTTGGGATTTATCTGCAAGAAACCCGTCCTGCAGATAAAAGTATAATTGCACACACCACAAGGAATCCATAAAGACCGGCAATTAGGAGAGAGCGCCCTTTCTCAAGGACGCTGCAGGTTAATTTATGCATATTATATCATTTTTAATGTTATTATGCTTGTGAAGGCGCTTTTCTTAAATATGTATGCGCTTAGAACTTTGATTGATCGTCCAGACACTTTGAATGACGTCATACCTTGAGGTTGCTAAGGAACGAGACGATTTATTCAAACATTGTTGACACTTTCAGCAGTTCTCTTCTCTTCTCTTCTCTTCTCTTCTCTTCTCTTCTCTTCTCTTCTCTTCTCTTCTCTTCTCTTCTCTTCTCTTCTCTTCTCTTCTCTTCTCTTCTCTTCTCTTCTCTTCTCTTCTCAACGTAGTTAAAAATTATAGAGCGAGTACTATAGTTCTAATTAGAAATCGCAGTTGTTTCAATTTATTCATTTGTTAAAGCTTATGCATAATCTAAATTCTGTAACAGTTTACATATTTTAAATTACCTCGTACATAATATGTAGGCACATTTATTTCGGGTTGAGCGGTAACTTCCCTCTTAAGGCGTTACGCTGTAAGCCGGAAGGTGAATTATTATTATTATTATTATTATTATTATTATTATTATTATTATTATTATTAGTATTATTCGGTTGAGAAGTTTTTTGTCATCCAGTGTGCTTTCAAAAAAGCTGAAAGTTAGAATTTATAAAACAGTTACATTACAGGTTGTTCTGTATGGTTGTGAAACTTGGACTCTCACTTTGAGATAGGAACAGAGGACAATGGTGTTCGAGAATTAAGTGTTTAGGAAAATAATTGCGGCTAAGAGGGATGAAGTTACAGGAGAATAGAGAAAGTTACACAACGCAGAACTGCACGCATTGTATTCTTCACATGATATAATTAGGAACATTAAATCCAGACGTTTAAGATGGACGGGGCATGTAGCTAGTATGGACGAATCCAGAAATTCATATAGAGTGTTAGTTGGGAGGCCGGAAGGAAAAAGACCTTTAGGTAGGCCGAGACATATATGGATTTGTGGGAGATGGGATATGATTGTAGATACTGGATTAATCTTGCTCAGGATAGGGACCGATGACCGATGACGGACTTGTGAGGACGTTCGGGTGCCTTAAGAACCATAAGTAAGTACCCATATTATTATTATTATTATTATTATTATCATTATTTACTACCCACTTTCGTATTATTCTTGTACGTTCTGGATATTATTATAATTATTACTGTAATAGGTGAGGTTATTGTATTCAATTGGAGTCTGGCTGGGTGGAAGAGAAGGCCTGCTGGCCTTAGCTCTGCTTGCCAGATTAAATAAATAAATTATTATAAAAGTAGCATGTGTTAATTTTTAGAACGTCAAAGTGTGCAGAATGAACCTTAAGCAATAATAATTTCAGGGGTTATTCTTTATGATATTTCAAGCAAAAAATTTAATACAATCATATTAAAATGGATTTGAGGGAGGTGGGATATGATGGTAGAGACTGGATTAATCTTGCTCAGGATAGGGACCAATGGCGGGCTTAAGTGAGGGCGGCAATGAACCTCCGGGTTCCTTAAAAGCGAGTAAGTAAGTATTACCTCGATACTAAATAATTTCCAGACGCTACTTTCTTTGAAAGAAATGTTTAACTACATGCCCTCAGTCACAACTTGAACATATTGTATGAAGTAACTTATTTTCGTAAGAAATTAAAGTTCGAAGAAAGAAATGAGATTATGCGAACCACTGTTTAAGTTACAACGAAGTAAACTGTGTAATATTTACTCATAGTATCGCCTGTCATCAAGTGGGGTGAAAGTTATTAAGAAATATCTCGGAGCAAACAAAATAATATACGTGTGTTTATGCAATAAAACACCTAGGCAGGCAGAAGGCTATAAATTCATTACTGAAGTAGGTGTATATTTGTACAATACCTCTCTAGTAATGATATTGTTTGTAAGACCTCACTCTATAAACGACTCAAGACAGTATCTCGCGTTTCTGTTCCTTAATTGAATCGTTTTCTTGACTTTAATATCATACCTGTGTTAGATAAGATGCGTTTCGATAACATCCTGGGTGATATTAAACTAGTTTCCTACATTAACATCAGAAACAGCACTGTTGCTAAGGTAATTGAAGCTGTCTTTTGCTAATTAAAACAAAACACTCGTGCTTCATTAAAATATGTAATTAGTTAAATTCTCAATGGAAACTATTAAAATGTTTTTGTGCGAGATCGTGCGTATTTGCTCGGTTTCCGCACAAAACCAATCCGCGGAAAGTCTAAAATTCCACATTCAGTATTCCCAAACTAACACACATAACAATTTCCCTCTTCTTACCCCTTAAGTGACATATTGATTTTACTGCTTTAGGGTTTTAACATATTATTTTTAGAGACGTTCAATATAGTAATAATTATAAATTGGAAACTTACCACTGCAATTTCACCTAAATTGCACTGTTAATTATTGTTTTTAAATATTTGCAAACATTAAGTAAACTCTACAACTCCACTAAAGTTACTGCATTCGTGATGCAAGTAACATTAAGGAAGCCGTGAAAAAAATCAACAAGATTCCAGACTCATCACAGACTGGGGGAAAAAAAAAGACAGACGTATATCACGGCCTGCTGGAGTATAGTAAACACAGAAAACATTTTAAAGCAACAATGTTGAAGATAGATATTTTTGTTTTGCAAACTTGCCGTCATTGAACAGAAACCAAGATGGAGATTTCATTGCAGCTAATTAGAAATTCCTCTTTCAAGTGTGTAATAAACGATCTTCGCACAAAATAATGTACGATACACGAGCGGTATGTTTTCTTTCAATTCTCGAAAATTAAAAAAGCTCAACTATGTTTAGCTTTTTCAAACTTTTCCCCGAACATGATAGGATATCTATTGGACTGATGCTTATTATAATGCTTATAATATTATTATAATGCAAATTTCCGCTTAAAATTAATAAAAAAATGGTTCGATTTAAATTCTCTTGTAATTAATGAAGATAAAACAATAGCTATCCCAGTTTCTTTAAATAATAAATGTAATAAACCGATTTCATATATACTAAATGTTAACTAAAGTTGACATACTTATATACGTAAATATAGATTGAAATAATGCTAAATAAATTATACGTAAACAGATAATTGACAAAATATTTATTAGAACAACAAAGTAATATAATGTTTTACGTAATTTATTGCAAATATAATGAATATAATTATATGGAGAGTGAATAAATTACAGATTAAAAACTGTTAAATATCTTTAAGCCCAAACTATAAATACAATACAATTTTTTATTAATTTCGAGAGGATTAGTGGTTAAAATTGTATTAGAATAAAATTTGTTTAATAATCTGAGACCTTGACTCATGCTATGATAAAAAAGCTGCATTAGTTTTACATTTAGGTTCAGATAAACGCAGAAAATTAATATTTTTAGTTCTACCTTTCAAAGTTATTAAGATTTCTGGGAAAATATTTTAATAAAATAAAATAATAAATTTGTTTAATGCTGAGAACTTTGAAATGTTTAAACATCAGTTTAGTTGAATAATCTTTCTGCTTTTTTTAAACACATTTTTAATACTTTTTTCTGTAGGTAAAATTAACGGATGAAGGTTGGATTTGTTTCGTTGAAAAATAATTTACGGAAGTCGAACATTTTGTGTGTTATTTAGACTGATAAGATTTTTAACCTGTGACATTCTTGCTTGAAATCCCAGTATTGCAGAAGCATTAAATCATAACCACCTTCTTCCTGTATTACGGATCTTCCTTGCTATATTTTCTGCAATTTTTTGTTGTCCGGGGCGGTGGCTTCGCAGAGTATTTTTAGACCGCGGTATAGATAGCCATTACGTAATAAATACGGTGGGGAATATTTGATAGTGGCTAGGAATATTGCGAGGGACGGAAAGAAATATACATCACGTGGTACCTGCGCTTTGTCGTGGGGGAGCTGCAGATGTAAATTACGTTTGATTCCTTAATATCGGAAGAATACAATATCAGAGAGAATATGAAATATTAGTAATCTTCAAGATTGCTTCTAGATTGAGAGAGGCATAAAAAAGCTCTGTAATTTGACAACTTCGTGATCTCTTATTTACTGCCAACCTTACGTGCAGGACGTCGACTTGATTTCTCGTCATTCGGGCGTCATTATGAAGCACTTCAACTGGAGAAATTTTGAAAATGTCTGCGTCAAATATTAGAGTTATATCAATGTTATGTAGTAAGAAATCAATATATATATATATATATATATATATATATATATATATTTTTTTTTTTTTTTTTTTTTTTATTCGTATTCTACGGATTTATTAAGATATGTGTATACAACTTCTCTTATTCTTTATTGTTCCGTATTTTCTCAAGCACCAAACTTGCTCACTGGGATCTGATTTGTTGGCTTGCGTAAAAAACGATCCTAGGACTATTATAAGGAGTTCAATTGTTACATGCATTTCATCCTGACGATTATCACAATATGTAGACATGCTTAATGCGACACATATTCAAATTTTGCCAGCCACAAAACACATTGCACCTTTTTTAACATCCATCTTGTACAATTTTAACAATGAAAATTATTTAATTTTTTCGATTGTTAACTTATTTGGTTTACTTCAATGTCTCAAACTGAAAGCTTTGAGAATTTTATTTTCATCTGACAATGATATTACATTTATACCTCTATTCATTAAAAAAATATAATCCTCTAAAACCCCTCCATGACTTTTGAGACACACTGTATTTATCTTCTACATTTGCAAAACAATGAATTAAATAGACTAGGCTATATTTAGATTTAGGATGTCAAATGTTTCAATAGGCTATAATATAAGTTACAAGTTCTGCGATTTCTGAAAGGTGTAAGGTTCTAAAACTGTATAACGAATAAGATTTTATCTGTAACGAAATTGTATAATTTATCTTTCATATTTACCTAACAAGTAATATTATCAATATTATATATAATATATTTAATTCCATGATTGGTACGTAATTATACGGACTATATTACGTTCTATGATTGCTATAAAACGTAATGTTATAATTATAGCACTCTGTAAAATGTGTTACACAATCTATAACAAACCTTTATAGATTATTTTAGACATTTGCATAACAAGTGAGCAATTTTACAGAATATAATATATCATATTCTTTGACTTCTAAAAATTTAGGCCTAAAGCTGCATTTTTCTCTCCCAGTTGATCGTTTACATAAATAGCCAATTATACACAATATTTCATGTTTGTAACTTGCTAAGCGATGTAAAGAAACATTTGTCACATCCTATATAACAAAGTAATAACGCTACTGATGAAATAAAAACATCAGAAGGCTTCAGGAACCGATCTGCATCAAACTCAGAGCGGAATTCTATTTTACAATTCCTTAAGTGATCCAATTTCTCATCCTCTTTCGATGTACTAATGTGCAAGGCCTCCATCACGCTAGCGAAAAATTGGAAGTTGGCGTGATAAGACTTCCTGCTTCCTGTGCCACGAAGATTCCTCAGCATTGTCTGGGCCTCCACCGTGAAAGAGACATCAGGGACGCGATGGAAATTCTTCTCATGTGCCATGCCGACGCTATCGCCGCATCTCGCATTGTTGTCATTTGTACTTGAGAATATTCTCATTTTGAACGGTGTCACATTTTGTATATTTCGGTCCAGTTCTCTCGCCTCAGGTCGTTGTCTTCGGCACTTTACTAACTCGTTATTCGCTTGTTTCAAGGATGTAGGAACACAAGGACAGTTTCACATGTGATTAGAAGAGGCACGAATCAAGCACTGCTGATAAATGATGACAAGCGAGCTAAATATGTACCGTGTCTTCCATACCTCAGTCAAAAATATGGCATTTTGCTTTACAACTGGGATGTTGCAGGCTTACTATTTGGAGCGAGGGGTTGTTTACCAAAATTTACACGTAATATCCTTAAATCCTTTAAAATTCCCTTTTGTGAGGTTCAGAAGATTGTAATGGAAATTCTGAAGGCCTCTCTTCAAATTTTACACTATCATCTACATGTTAACACGTAAATTTTCGTTTTAATGTACAAATCGAATCAGTATTTTGCTCGTTTCATTTCCCTTTATCTTTTATATTTTGTTAATTCCGGATCCCAGTAGTCAACCTCACTTGAGGACGGTTGATTTGAAATCTTAGTAGTACAAAATATTTTAATTCGAGGAAAAGTTCTTAAATGTAATCATCATCATCATCATCATCATCATCATCATATTTTACCAAGTTAGGCTTATAAATGGTTTTTTTTCGGTCTGCAGGAATCTATTTCATAAACATATGAAATAATACTCCACAAGGAAATGTGTAACTAATATGCTTAAAAATAAGGAAAACTGTGTTTACGTATGTTCCTGTACACTTGTATTTTTTTTACTCCATACTTACAGGTATAAGTGTCGAAGTCCGGTGTACATAAGTATGGATTAATACTTAGCAAGTAAATCTGCTAATACAATTATTCAGAAATTTATGTCTCACAAATCATCTTGTGCAGACCCGTTTCTGGTTACAAGTTTAGAAGCCTATTGCTATTACGAAATACTGTACTACTTTGCTAGTAAATCTACATCTACACATCTGTTTCACTACTTATATTTATTAATGTAGGACTTACTTACTTACAAATGGCTTTTAAGGAATCCGCAGGTTCATTGCCGCCCTCACATAAGCCCGCCATCGGTCCCTATCCTATGCAAGATTAATCCAGTCTCTATCATCATAACCCGCCTCTCTCAAATCCATTTTAATATTGTCCTCTCACCTACGTCTCGGCCTCCATAAAGAACTTTTTCCCTCCGGCCTCCCAACTAACACTCTATATGCATTCCTGGATTCGCCCATACGTGCTACATGCTCCGCCCATCTCAAATGTCTGGATTTAATGTTCCTAATTATGTCAGGTGAAGAATACAATGCGTGCAATTCTACGTTGTGTAACTTTCTCCATTCTCCTGTAACTTCATCCCTCATAGTCCAAAATATTTTCCTAAGAACCTTATTCTCAAACGGCCTTGACCTCTGTTCCTCTCTCAAAGTGAGAGCCAAAGTTTCACAACCATACAGAACAACCGGTAATATAACTGTTTTATAAATTCAATGTAGGGGGTTATCACACAAAATTAATGATTGATACTTTACAAATATATCTCAGAGAAATTGTTTCACAGTGATGCTTGTATACTTCTGTTTGATTACTCATATTTATTAGTTACAAGTATTGGGACTATTATACAAAATTATAGAGTAATACGCAGCAAATAAATCTGCTAGTAACTAATTCAGAATAGAAAAACGATATTCCAGAACGTTTTTTTGTAAACGCCTGTTTGATTACTTTTAATTATTCATTACAAGTGTAGAGGTATATTGTAATTGAATCAGTTATTTCTGAATGTGCTTTATTCCAAAATTGCAAGAGCAATCTAATCTCCATAAAATGACATTATTGCAATTCATGTGAATATTGTGAAGTTTGTGTACATCTTAACAAACGCATGGAATAATGCCCTTTCTTAACAGAAATATGTATTCAAGTGAGACGAATAGGATAACGTTCTTGACTAATTTCAGCAAAAAAAGAAGAAGGAGAATAAAGCATTTTCAGAAATGGCTGATTGAATTAAATTCCGAAATGATTCTTGAGCACAGTACTGTTTGATTACTCATTATTAGTTACAAGTGTAGAGGCTTATTGTAATTAAAGAGTAATATTTTTTCATAAGCTTACCTATTTGTAGGTAAATTATGTTCCGCAAAGTTTCTTGTACACTTCTGTTTGATTACCGGTACTCATATTTATTAGTACGAGTGTAGGGATCTACTTAAAAAAATCTGTGAAATAAAATTTAACGATTAAATCTTCTTACTATTAATACATTTAAAATTTATGTCCCACAAATCTTCTTGCACAATTCTATTTCATTACTTATATTTATTAGTTACAATAAAGAATAATACTTTACAAGTAAATGCCCTTGTAGTTAATAAAGTCAATAAAAATTATATTGCACGGAGTAATAGTTAACAAGTGTATCTGCTTGTAACTAAAACAACTCAAAAATTATATTCCAGAAAGCTTTTTATGCACTTCTGTTTAATTCCCCAATTATACTTACAAGTGTAGGGACCTGTTGTAATTGCGATCTAATAGTTAACAAGTGCATCTGCTTGTAACTAATGCAACTCAAAAAAAAATATGTTTCGCAAAGATTTCTCTGCACTTACGTTTGATTATTCAATAAGATTAGCTACAAGTCTTGTAAATTTCTGTTTGATTACTCAGAATTATTTTACAAGTATAGGGAATCTATTGCAGAAAACTTTGTAGTAATATTTAACTAGTAAATCTGAATGTAACTAATACTTTATAATTCAGAAAATGTTGCCCCACAAAGTTTCTTTTACACTTTTGTTTGGTTACTTATGTTTATTAATTACAAGTGTAGAGACCATCTTTAATTATGAAGTAATACTCGCTTGAAATTCAAGGAACTCTGAAAATTGTATTCCACAAAGGCTATTGTAGGCTTCTGTTCTATTGCTGTAGTTACAAGTTTATGGCGTGCTGCAGAAGATTATGGCGTAATACTTAACAAATGAGTAATACAAGTTAAAAATGTGTGGTTTGTAAGAACTTCTTGCTCAATTGTATTTAGCGACCTAGTTAATGAAAGTGCAGGTATATAGTAATTGTTGCTTGTAACTAACACAAATCAGGAAAATTGTGTTCCATAAACGTTCTTGCAGATACAGTAGTCTCTTATTTTTGCTTCGTGTTTCTTACGTTAGTTATATATGTAGCGTCCTACATCTTTCTGAAACTCAATTATTTCTGTCTTCTGGACACGTTTGTCATAGCCATTAAGTTTAGTTCATTATGCTGTATTTCGTTAAGAATGGACTGTCTCATGGCCGGGAATCGAATAGGTGGCCTTTCAAGCACGACTTGGCAGTTTCGCATATCCTTACGCGTTACTTCCTTGATGTTGTAATGAATTTTAAGTAAGTTGTAAGTGCTTTATATATCAATTCTTTTTCAGTGACCTATACTACTTTTTTAAAAGATTTAATTACCATGCCGAAAGGCATTACATTTACTGCAGAGCATAAAATCGACTTCTTTTTCTTTCTAACCTACTAATAATAATTTAAGTCATAAATAATTATCGTCATTTGATTTACATTACAAAAGGAAAGATTTACCGTAAGGTTTTATACACTGTGAATTGCTTATTCCGACAATATTAAACACAAGTCTTCCTTCCCGTTTTAATCCTGTAGAAAATGAAAAGTGTGCGGCGGTTGAGTGGTTGGGTATGTGGGGGGGGGGCGTGTAGTGGGGTGGGGGGAGACCCATATCGCTCTCCTGCGCTACAGTCCTCGACCGGTGTTTATAAGCCAAGTTCTGTTGATGTCAATCAAACTTGTTACATTTCTGTGCCTTGCGTGAGTTTTTCTATTTTTTTTAACTTCTCTCCCTTACTGGCAGAAAGCGTGCTCGCCCTCCCTCCACATACACACACACATGCACACGCAATTGCATATCCCGTTGGTAACAGAGTGGCCTATAGGGCAGCAAATCTACAAATGGATCTTGTAAGATTTGGAATGCAGGATACGAGCTATAGGTAGACAGTTTCCCTCCTAATGTTTCCATCTTTGTGTACAAATCTCATTGTACCTTTACTCCATTACCAATGCAGTGTCATTTTACGGACACTTAATAGACTAGATACGGTAGTTTTAAAAAGTCACTTATTTTAAGATAACAATTTTAGGACCTATTTTATTTCAGTTATATGTTAATGATTTGTATGTATTTATTTACACTGCAAGTGGGCAAGCACCCGGTGGCAGTGGTATACACAATATAAACAATAATAATAATAATAATAATAATAATAATAATAATAATAATAATCCGTGGCGCTACAGCCCGTGAAGGGCCTAGACCGACCAGCCGGCTGCTGGCCTCACGCCCACATGCAGAAGCAGAGGTGAACGATCATCCAACAAGAATGGAGGTATCGTGTGATTAGCACGATGATCCTCCCAGCCATTATAGCTGGTATTCGCAACCGGATTTCGCTACCTATCTTAGCTCCCCAAGTGCATCACGATGCTGGGTGGGCACCGGTCCCATACACTGGCCGAAATTTCATGAGAAAATTTCTTCCCCCACGAGGAGTCGAACCAGCGCGCATTCCGTAACGCGAGTCCTAGGCAGGATGCCTTAGACCGCGACGCCACGGCGCGGGACCAATATAAACAATATACAATAAAATTACAATACACAATACAATTATATAATACACAATACAATTATATACATAATACAATAAGAATACGCAATACAATTTAACACAATAATTACAATTAATAATAAAACATAAAATAACCTAATTTTACAATACAACCTACATATGTATAGGCCCTACATAAGTTTCAGTAGTCTTTCACTTTAGTCTCATCTCACTCACTGTAGTGGCACTATGACGCATTTCACTGACACTTTAGGACACATTTCACTGACACTCTATGACACATTTCACTGACACTATACAACATTTCATTGACGCTATAAATTGTCACTGATCGGAACTATTCACTGCACTGTAAAACCATAACTTCACTGACTCACCTCGCTTCACTGATACAACAGTTCAAATAAGACAGATAATTACACCCTTATGCATACTTATAAAAAGAACACATTTCACTGACATTATAGAACACATTTCATTGACGCTATAAATTGTCACTGATCGGAACTATTCACTGCACTGTAAAACCATAACTTCACTGACTCACCTCGCTTCACTGATACAACAGTTCAAATAAGACAGATAATTACACCCTTATGGATACTTATAAACAGAACTACATTTAAGCTAAACATTTCTAGTCTAAGGCCCTCTTACACGCTATTTTAAAATAATTTACAATTCAAACCAAGGAAGTAACACGTCAGGCTAAATAAATACATGTCACCTTAAAAAATTAAACGCTAAATGTCACCATAACTTTAATTTGCACTTTATACACAACTTTTTAAGTTAATCTTGAATCTCCTTAAGGAAGGACAGCCCTCAAAGACCGCTGCAGGTAGGTCATTCCAATCATTTATAGTTCTATTTAAAAATGAGAATTTTACCTACATCCGTTTTCTGTTTCCTACATTTGATTTTAAAATCATGATCGTTCCTACCATAGTACGTAGGCTTTTCTAACTGAGCCGTTATGTCTACCCATGCTTTCTGACCTAGATGTGCTCTATACAATGATGTTATTCTAAAACAATGATGTTATTCTAACAATGATGCTATTCTATATTATTTGCTAAGTGTAAATTTAGAAAAATTTAATGGATCTATATATTCATATGCAGATGATACGGTAGTTATTTTCAATGGTTTTTCTTGCCAAGAAGCATATAGAAATGCTAATATGGGTGCTAATATTGTTTAAAAATGGCTTAATTCCAACTTCCTTTCTTTAAATATATCTAAATCAACCTTCGTTCCTTTTTCGTTAACAATTGCCAATGTTCAAAATTTAAAAAATTAGTGATGAATATAATTATAAACTAATAATACACAGTGAAAATTGTTTAGAACCCAAAAGTTGTAAATGTCCACCATTAAAAGAAGCCACATATGTGAAATAGGCTATCTAGGTCAAAATTTAAAATGGCCTCATCACATTACTTATCTTTGTAAGAGGCTTCCTAAAACAATTTATAAATTCGTTAATATTGGATGCTACAGTAAAGAAAACTTTTTATCTCTCTGGCAGAGTGTTGCATTGGAGTTAAATCGCTCGCTTGAACTCGGTCGAGTGTCGCACCCTCGAGTGAGATACGATCGGTCGTGATACGCTCGTAATAAATAGAAGCACGGTACAAGGTCTTCTCACCGACATATCTTATCTTGTATGGAAGGCGACAGATAATATACACATATGTTTTGCTCACATGGTAAAAATAAGGCTTTAGTTTCTGCGTTTATGACGAACGTTTAATGGAACAGTCAATGGAACGTACCAAAACAGTAACATGAAGTTATAAATAAAATAGTATGAAAAACTTCGATATACAGTTATTATTGCTAATTAATAATTATTCAATATTTGATTTACCACATATATAATATGATAGGTCCATACATAGTGTTCCGCCTATATACTGCAACAATGTAGAAACGATTTACAAAATATTATTGATATAGCAGTAGATTAATAACAATATTAGTACAGAGATAATGTCACACAAAATATAATAAAACGAATAATCATGCTGCACAACTGTTACAGACGCAAAGACTGATACACTAATTACTGTTATTATTATTATTATTATTATTATTATTATTATTATTATTATTATTATTATTATTATTATTATTATTATTATTATTAGAAAACTTGATACAGTTCTTGCATTATCGTGATTGTGTTCTCCGTTTATAATAATTACATTTACATTCAATAACATCCATCAGATGTGGCAAAAACAAAATCTCTTCTGTGTGGGGGAAGAAAAAAACCATTTACCTACAACATTTATATTACATTTTAAAGCAAGTTTTGTAGTTGTACTGTGGAGAGGTTAGTTAAACACTGCAAAGTTTTGAAATGATAAACATCTATGATGTTACTACACAGTTCATCACTGTAACAAGAACGAATGTCTAACGCTCGGCTTATGCTGTTCGAGGATTTATCGCTCGTGACAATTTTACCCATCATGCATGTGCGCTACCTATCGGATTATGCTATGAACTACTTGGCGCTCGAGTGAAAACGTCCGCTGCAGACCTCTGCTGTCTGGAGTCTTCATGGACGAAATTTTTCTGTCTTCGTAGTAGTTATTATAGCAACGGATCGAACGAAACATAAATTCACTGAATCTATGTGAATTAAAGGTTTATTAATATCATTGTAGTAACCATGAAATACAGTGAAAAGGAACTTGGTTCTGTTGAAGCTTAATGAATGAAACTTTTCATCGATGTCGTTGTAGTAACCATTAAAAAATCCTAATAGAATCCTCGTTTCATGGACACACCATGATAGAAAATTGATATCTTTCTGATAACCATAGTGAAGGTACTAAGGATCCAAGGATGTAATGAAGCTTTAAGAAGGTTACTTTTACCATATCATCCCTTCTAATATAAATCAGATCTAATGAAACTTTACTTCTTTATTTACAATACGAGTGGTACGAAGGAAGCACTTCTAATCAATTTTACTTATATCTCTTTGGCAACCATAGCAAATGTAATACTGTAGAACTCATATTTATTGAAGATCATAAAAATATCTCTCTCGTTTTAGCGACAATAGCAATACTACAGCAGAAACACGAATTTAGTTAAGTTTCCAGAGGAAAACGTTCACTTATCTCTATTTAGTAAACAAAGTAACTATTGTAATATAACTCCGATCTAATGAAGCTTCAAAATTAAACTTTTATTTTTCTTGTTTTACCAGCAAGACAACGGTACAAAAAGAAACACAGATCTAATGAAGCTTCAAAAAGGAAATTTTGACTTATATCCCTTTAGTAATCATAATAACTATCCTAATAAAACTCAGTTCTAATGAAACTTCATAAAATAAACTTTTAGCTCTCTAGTTTTAATAACAATAGCAATGGTACTAAGGAAATAGGGATGTAATGATGCTTCTAGGAAGAAACTTTACTTAGTTTTCTTTAGTAATCATAGTAACATGGGAAATGCCTGTTATTATTCGGTTGTGAAGTTTTTATCATCCAGTCTGAAAGTTAGAATTTATAAAACAGTTATATTACCGGTTGTTTTTTTATGGTTGTGAAACTTGGACTCTCACTTTGAGAGAGGAACATAGGTTAAGGGTGTTTGAGAATAAGGTGCTTAGGAAAATATTTGGGGCTAAGAGGGTTGAAGTTACAGGAGAATGGAGAAAGTTACACAACACAGAACTGCACGCATTGTATTCTTCACCTGACATAATTAGGAACATTAAATCCAGACGTTTGAGATGGGCAGGGCATGTAGCACGTATGGGCGAATCCAGAAATGCATATAGAGTATTAGTTGGGAGGCCGGAGGGAAAAAGACCTTTAGGGAGACTGAGACGTAGATGAGAAGATAATATTAAAATGGATTTGAGGGAGTGGGATATGATGATAGAGAATGGATTAATCTTGCTCAGGATAGGGACCAATGGCGGGCTTATGTGAGGGCGACAATGAACCTCCGGGTTCCTTAAAAGCCAGTAAGTAAGTAAGTAAGTAATCATAGTAACTGCTAATAGAAGTCATATCACAGTTTTATAAAAGAAACTACACCAAACTCTTTTAGTAACCATAGTAATGGTATAATGAAAATACTGATCTAATGAAACTTCATAAAATAAACCGCCTTTCTCTTTTTAGTAACCATAGTAACAGTCCAACTAAATCTCAGATCTTACAAAACACCACGAAGGAAACTTTTATCTAGAATAAAGATTCTGAAGTGTAGTTTTATTAGGAAAGCAATCAATATAGATTGATATGAATAGACAAATGTCCTTTACGTCTGTTTTGCTTATGACATCACGTGATATGGGTTGTTGTGCACGCTTCCATATAGATCTCAGTGCCTGTATACGCACGCCATAAGATTGGAGCTGAGACCACAAAGAAAAAAAAAAAGAAAAAAGAAAAAACTCACGAATCTGCCAGAACAAAGGCACCAAAAACAGAAGAGAGAAAGATACAGTGTGTGATTATTCTGTTATACGAGTATTTCTTGCGGCGGAATAAAAAGAAATAATATCCCAGTGACTCTTGAGGAGAACAATTTCTTTAATGTTTAAATCATAAAGTCTTCAACTGCAGACCGTCCTTCTGAAATTTTAGAAGAGGAGTGGTGAAGGAAGAGAGGGGGTTTCTGAGGCAGTTTGACCCGCCATATATTCGTAGCTATCATTCTTGTCTCCCTAGGGAGGAAATCTGAATATAAAAGTGGACTCCCATCTCTGGAAGATATGGTTTTATGGCCTTGTAACGGTGACCAAAAATCGATTGTAATAATAATGACCACTTTAATAGCTGCAAGAGCATTCCCTGCGGCATGTTGGAGAACTATTTTGTTCCTCTTCGATAAATTGGATGTAGTCCAACTTGCCATCTGTCTTATATCGGATATACTTTTTGGAGGTATTTTTTGTTTCATAATAGGTCTAATGGAATTATTTTTAAACGATTTAAAATTTTCTAATCGTTTTGATGAATTATTACTACTAAAAAGGGGGAAGTTATTTCTTTATTATCTGTTGGTTTATTACACGTAATTTTATGTTGTAGTAGTTATATTACATTATCATTTTATTCTCATATTGGTGGTAACAGTTGTATTCCTTTGTCAAAGGCGTTCTGACCCATGTCTGCAGCCCTGCGGATTGACTATTAAATTTATTCCGTCCATCTGTCTGTCCGCAGGAATAATCGAGAACCTATTAAATGATTTATATTATACTTCATGTAAGTATGTATAGGTCTACATATTATGGAAAATATCATTAGGTTCTTTTGAATGTAGAAGACCAATTAGAAACAATGTTTTGTCTGGAGAATTTAAAAATGAGAGATTACATTCGTTAAGTAACATATTATTATTTAGCAATAGTAGAAATACTGACTAGACTAATTGGATAGATGGTTGGACGAATGGACACACGGATGGAAAAGGTATAAACGAATGGATGGATTGATGAAAGAACAGACGTACCAGTGAAGTATGAGACAAACGGTTAAGTAGATATGTTGTTGGTTTGATTAGGGACAGCTTGAAGGGCGAATCATTGGATGGATGATTGGTTGGCTAAATATACAAATGGTGGAAGTAGGAAGAGTCAAATGAGTGGGTGGTAGGAAGGAAGGACAGCTAGATGGATAAATGGATGAAGAAACAGACCATTTGATGCATGAATAGATAGACGGAAGGATGGGATCGGTAGGCACAGATAAGTGGAAGGATTGACGTATGGATGAATGATGGATTTATAGATAGATAGGCGAGGACACATTCTGTATGTTGGAATTATAGATAGATAGGTGAGGACACATTCTGTATCATGGTAGTATAGATAGATTGGCGAAGACACATTCTGCATGTTGGAAGTATAGATAGATAGGTGAGGACACATTCTGTATCATGGTAGTATAGATAGATAGGTGAGGACACATTCTGTATGTTGGAATTATAGATAGATAGGTGAGGACACATTCTGTATGTTGGAATTATAGATAGATAGGTGAGGACACATTCTGTATGTTGGAATTATAGATAGATAGGCGAGGGGACATTCTGTATGTTGGAAGTATAGATAGATAGGCGAGGACACATTCTGTATGTTGGAAGTATAGATAGATAGGCGAGAAAACATTCTGTATGTTGTAATTATAGATAGACAGGCGAGGACACATTCTGTATGTTGGAATTATGGACAGATAGGTGACTAATTCTGTGTGATGGTAATGTAGATAGGTAGGTAAGGACACATTCTGTATTTTTTTTATTTTATTGGGTTATTTTACGACGCTGTATCAACATCTAGCTTATTTAGCGTCTGAATGATATGAAGGTGATAATGCCGGTGAAATGAGTCCGGGGTCCAGCACCGAAAGTTACCCAACATTTGCTCGTATTGGGTTGAGAGAAACCCCCGGAAAAAACCTCAACCAGGTAACTTGCCCCGACCGGGATTTGAACCCGGGCCACCGGGATTTGAACCCGGGCCACCTGGTTTCGCAGCCAGACGTGCTGACCGTTACTCCACAGATGTGGGCTCACATTTTGTATGATGGAAGTATAAATAGATAGACGAGGACACATTCTTTATGTTGGAAATATAGATACGTAAATATGAGGACACATTCTATATGTTGGGAGTATAGATAGGTAAGGACACATTCTATATGTTGGAAGTTACAAGTCGATTGGATGCCGTAGTGAAACGCAATACATAGCATTGTTGTAATTTGCTCCATTTACAGCGCGCAACAGACCCCTTCCTCCCCGACTCCAACAATTTAGTTGTTGGACTTGATACACGTGTGGGTGCCGTAGCTCTCTAACTTACATCAACTCTCGATGATGTTTAATAGTTAATATTTTTGGGGGAATTAATTTGCAAGTCTTGCTATATAACAGAACATTTTCAGGCCTTCAAGGAGCGAGAGAGGGTGAGAGAGGGAGGGAAGGAGAAAGTAGCAGCAGAGGGAAATATGAGAAACTTCATATTGCTGCACTCGCTTTTGCTTGTTAGAACCATGTTAATTAGAGAATAGTTAAAAACCCCTTTCCTCCACCACTCCCTCCCCGTTTCTTCCTCCCCTCTTCGTGATAATATCGGAAGTTGTTCCCTCTGTTAAGAATTCAATTCAACAGTGTGTTAAGAGACATTTGTCTCCATCTTGAAGCAATTAATTTTCGTAATGTTATTGTAAAATTAAATTAAGTCCCTTGTAATTCATATATGCTAAATATATTAATCAGAATATAACTTCATTCCTGTAGACGGGAGTTCAGTCCCTGGGAGGAAGTTAAAAGATTTACAGTATATCGCTTTTTTAGAGAGACTGATACAGTATTTTTCAAATTTGTAAATGAACTTACACGTTCCTATTGGGACATAAATATTGACATTGTCGGACATTGTGACTATGTGGACAGCGCATGTGCTTCCCAAGCATCCCGTACGAGTTCGATTCCCGGCGTGACAAAGAAACACATTTTTCTTCCGTCCAAGTTACCGGATGCTTGTCCGTTGTCTTGTGATTGTCCTGTGGTAACCATGCGTCATGCTGATCCCATGACCAGGGAGCCCCACATTTTTGTGATGTCTAGTGTTCGATGAAATAAATCTCTACTTCTACCAGCTGTGGTAAATTGGATAAAAGAGGATGTTAAGCAGATTAACTAAGAAAGAAAGACAATTTATTCACTGGAAGAGTACGTAAGAGTAATAAGACATTTTAAGATGTTCTAACTAGAATTAGGATAAAAGTAGTGATAAAAATCTGATATTTTATTGTAAGAACATATTATGTAATATTCCTTTTAACTTTTAAGGGTATAATTTTGGAACTTTAAAAGGTATATTCCCTTCAATAAGCTGGAATTAAATAAGCTACCAGGTTGCGTAAATAAAAAAAAGTAAAGCTTCGAATTATTGTACATATAGGGTTAGCTAGAAAACGAAATGGCACTTGATCATAATTGATAAAAGAAATTACTATACAGTGTATAGTACACGGTCGACATACATGTACCTATAAAGAAATTTTTTATTTACGGAAAAAAGTATAGGGACACTCACAGAATAAGCACTAGTTCGAGTCCTCACAGAAGAAACAATTACGGCCAGTGTGTGAGGCCGGTGTCCACCCAATATCGTGATGAGCAACGATAGGTATCGGAATGAAGTTCGCAAATCATCCAGCTGGAGGGATCCATCGTGCTAACCACGCGATACCTCCAACTAGTAGGATGATCGTTTACCTCTCCTGAGACAGCAGACGGTTGGTCGACCTTGGTCTTCTGTGTACTTTCGCGCCCAGGATTATC
Source organism: Periplaneta americana (assembly GCF_040183065.1). NCBI lineage: Eukaryota > Metazoa > Arthropoda > Insecta > Blattodea > Blattidae > Periplaneta > Periplaneta americana. The sequence goes on along the minus strand of NC_091118.1, from coordinate 181,210,673 downwards.
TTTTTTTAGCGTATGTTTTAATGTAGCGTCTGTTACTTTTTATGACTTTACTTCAAATTCTGTATAATTTAGATTCAAGCTCATTGGTGAAATGTTGAGAAACTGCTCGTTCTTATTGTTTTTCTTCAAAGCTACATATTATGTAAAATACTTCAATAAGTTTAGTTGTTATGTTCTTAATCTTGTAATTGCTCTCAACTCATTTCTGATTCTTTGTTAATTGATTTTCCTGGGTTAATTTGTTTTACTCGTATGTAGGCTATGTTTGGCAATTACCACTTTCAGCGTGGATGGTTTCGAAGTTGGCACCTATTCGGTAAAATATGCATTGTTATTTCTATATTATAACGATGTGCCGAAGTACATATGATATTTCCGTGCCACTGTCATACATCTATGACTCAGTGCATGAGGGTGGGACATTAGAGGGAACCTAAGAGGTGGAACTTAAACTGAGAGGATTCGATCCGACACTGGGATGGGAATCCGGTGTGGCTTATTGGGTAGAGCGTCAGCACGTAGAGCTGAAAACCCGGCTTTAAATCCCGGTGCCGGAGAGAATTTTTCTCCGTTCCACTCATCCTTCATCATTGCCATTTCTGCAATATTCTACGCGCATCTTACTTCTTAGCGGGAGTGCGCCGATACATTCCGTAGAATATCATTGCCCCTTAGCTGCAGAGGGCTAATGCAACCCGCAACATAACATAAAGGCTATGCAAATAAAATAACTCTTAATAATGTAACATGCATAATGAAATTAAATTTTATTCATACCTGCCATAACCTACAAACATCCAGAACCATACAATCACGCAACTATCAAACACTTAAACGTTCCATGTATTATGTAATTGTAATGATTCTACGAATTTCCTGCCATCTTTTTATAAAATACTATTTTTATGCTTGCTAAATTTCAAAATATATTACATTTTCTCGTATAGGCCTAATTAGCATCCTTCTTCTGTTAATTTACTTTACTTTACACCCAGAACTTCTAACATGTAACCCACTAACATATAACAAGAAAATTAGAAACGTGTTAATATCTTCAATTTCATTAAATAAATTTATAGCCTATGTGTATGAATTAATCAACCTATATTATATTTGTATTCTATAATTATGAAATATATATTAGTCCTACTTTTCACGTGCGATATTATTCTTCTCTAGTGTTAATATTATATTATATAATTCCATTGCCGCTGTAATTATATTTTAGTTCCTATTTTATTTTACTTATTTATTATTATTATTATTATTATTTTTTATTTTAATATTATATCTGAACTGCGACCGAGCACGAGCGCTGCTCATTCGGTCTCAAATTTTGTTAATAGTACTGTATCTTCTTTTTATATTGCTTGTATTATTTTATTTCTATTTCTCTTGTTTGTTTTGTAATTATATTCTTTATTCTGTATATTTAAATTTAAATAAATAAATAATTAAATAAATAAATAAATAAGTAAAGAAGATTCCAACGTATATATGATATTGAATAATTTAGAAGGAAAATTGTTCTGGGGCCTGATATCGAACCCAGGACCTTTGGTTAAACGTACCAATGCTCTACCATCTGGGCTACCCGGGAACTCTACCAGACATCGATCCAATTTTTCCCTCTGTATCCACAGACCTCAAAGTGGGCTTACAACCGTCAAGCAACCAACATTGAGTGCACACTAACTCTGTGTGACTTAAATTGTGGTCTTCTGTTCACGAACAGTGACGTGTATTATGCAAGTCAAGCTTTCAAGTATAACTCCCTGTAAAGTTGATTTGAATAATTTCGAAGGAAGAATTGTATGATATTGTTTACTTAAATAGGTATTACCCATAAATTATTTAGCAAAAATACATCTTGCTGTAAGAAATTTAAGCATATATATGATGTTCAAACTAATTTTCGATGTCAATTTAATTGCAATTCTTTTTTTTTTTTTTAATTATTTCATCTGACAGTGAGAAACAAATTCTGTTAAATTTATATCAGAATCGTAACCTCATTTCTCTACTGCCGTGTTCTTGTAGGTATATGCCGAAGAGGTTTCGCTCCTTCTCCCAAGTTTTGAACTTTGTTACTCTGCATGTACAAGCAGAAAGTTGTTTCGGTACTCTCATGTTAATCTTGGCCAATAACAAAGAACTTTTCATGCAGTCTGCCGGGCTTATACTCGGAACCTGATTTCCAACTTCGAACAATTAGTAGAGTAATACAGTATTTGAATTTCTTGTTATCTGTTTGAAGCTCAGGGCAGCGGCTATATGTCAAATGAAATACTCACGTGGGTAGCATTTGTTTATTTCTTTATCAGTTGTCACTGTTAAAGTAAGAGTGTAATAAACATGACAATATTTCGTGCATTTTCACTTCTCTTCCTTATTTCTATTTCCAGCAATCACGAACATTATAATTAGCCTAGCATCGTTATCACCGCCGCTACCCAATATTACCATACTGTTCTTCTCCGCTGTCATGGTCATGTCTTTTTTTTTTTTTTTTTTCATTTTACTCCGCATTCTCTGTCTCAATTTCTTATTTAACTACTTCTTTATTCCTACCATAATAAAATTAAATTATTTATTATTTTATGCTCGACCATGCCGAAATGTAGTAATTATACACCTGGTAGCAGTCCTTTAATGCATGTCATTAAAGTACACCTATTCATTAAAGTTCAGCTGTTCAGCCAATGACAAGTCAGCTTTGTACCGTTATAAAACCGCAAGTATCGATTATTCTCGGATATGCAATCGAAAGACACTTAGCGAAAAGCCACGGAGGCTGGAAATCCAATACTGTCACAGAAGGTTATGTTCTGTTACTATAATAATTAGCGTTAATTGTAAATAATATTCGAATAAATTCAATTTGTCATCTCGTTTTTCAATTCTAAATCAATTTCCAGGTTATATCAGACTAATGTTCATCTTATTCTCTGTCAAGGTCAATGACATTCGGTCTCGGAAAAAATCATTACTTTCGCGTCTGCGCACATCTCACAATTCAGGTCAGTTCGCACATAACCATAAGAAGACCTAATTTTGAATAATTTCAAGTTAGAAATATAGTCGAGCATGAAAAGTCTTATGAAACTTGCCTATAATGGTAATTAAGACGCTCGTATGAAAATTATGAAACTCGCTTACGCTCGTTTCATAAACAAACATACTTGCGTCTTAATTACTACCGTTATAGGCTCGTTGCATAATGTACTAATATAAGCTTATTTATAGTCACCATTATCTATTATTCATAATCTAGTTTTCTATTTTATTTTATTTTTAAGTAGGTTATTTTACGACGCGATATCAACATCTTAGGTTATTTAGCGTCTGAATGAGATGAAGGTGATAATGCCGGTGAAATGAGTCCTGGGTCCAGCACCGAAAGTTACTCAGCATTTGCTCAAATTGGGTTGAGGGAAAACCCCGAAAAAAAAACTCAACCAGGTAACTTGCCCCGGCCGAGATTCGAACCCGGGTCACCTGGTTTCGCGGCCAGACGCGCTAACCGTTACTCAACAGGTGTGGACTTTATTTTCTTCCATCTTCACATTTTTATATTTATTTTCTTCTTTTTCTTCTCCTTCTTCTGCTGTGTTATTAACGCCTTTATAATTTTCTTCTTCTCCAGCGTCATCAAATTTTTTTTACCGTAATTTCTACTATATTTCTTCCTCTTTCATACAACCAACGTCTAATCCTAATCTATTTAAACCCCTCCTTCTCTCTTTTTTTTCTTTTATTTTTCTTTTCCTTCTACGTCGTCATCTTTCTTCTTCTTTCTTCGTATTCTCTATTTTTTTTTCTGTACCATCGTCTTCTTCATCTTCTTTTCCATCTTTCAACGTGAATCATTTATGCTCTAGGATCAAATAGCTAAAACGTTACGGAAGTTTCAGCATCTGACATCACTTGCTTCGCAGCGGCAGTAGAACTACATGCTTTCAAGGCCATGACGCTAGAATTAGGTAGTGTGATTGGCACCATGTTTCGAACGTCTTTTACGACCGGCAAAAAATCCAGGAGACTCGGTGGATCTCGAGGCCTTTCTTGAAATTTCCACGATGAGAATAATCCCCATATCACACGGGGTTGAACGCAGGACCTTTCTGTGCAAAGCCAGTTGCTCTACCATTTGAGATGGCGGCATAGCTCAGTCGGCTAAGGCGCTTGCCTGCCGATCCGGAGTTGCGCTCCGGCGCGGGTTCGATTCCCGCTTGGGCTGATTACCTGATTGGGTTTTTCCGAGGTTTTCCCCAACCGTAAGGCAAATTTCAGGTAATCTATGGCGAATCCTCGGCCACATTTCGCCAAATATCATCTCGCTATCACCAATTCCATCGACGCTAAATAACCTCGTAGTTGATACAGCGTCGTTAAATAACCATGTTATTATTATTATTATTATTATTATTATTATTATTATTATTATTGTCTTCTAGGCACAATACTTATATGCACAATCATTTAATCAGGCACCACAAAACGGCAAAAAAGTAAATAATTTCAGCAGATATTTACAATAGATATGTATTTTAATACCGTGTTTTGTGTTTGGACTCACGTCATTTCTCCGTCAGTCTAAATGAATGTGTCCGACCGCCTTGCTTACGCCATTTCTGCTTGAACGCGCAGTCACAGAGAAGAGAGGCTCTTTGGGATCCTTGCAGCCGTCTGTTTTCTCAAACCCTTTGTGAGGTGTTCATCGTTGTCGTCATCATTTCTCATTTCCACGTCGTGGAAAACTTGAGTTTTAAATTACAATTACGCGTATACAACCCCCCCTCCTTACCCGACATTAGTCCGTCTTTATTTACCCACCCCGGCGAGTATTGAAAACAAACCAAGGAGAGATGGCGGCTACCTCCACATGGGGATAACATTATCTGCTCTCTTCTTCTCTTTTCCTACCTTTGTTTTGTTACTTTGGTAGCCGAAAGGTGTTTTTCATAAAGAAGATCAGATCCAGAAGGACGGAGAGAGGGGATTCGTGTAAAAAAGAAAGAGTGAAAAGGAGAAAGAGCGTGTGCAGGAGGGGGGGCAGCTGAGAGGAGATGCTCCATTGCCGTGGCTTACTGTACTCTCCAAGCTCTTTGGTTTACCATCGACGCCTCTTCATTGAATAGCAGTGTATGTGCGTATATGGCATGCAAATCACGTGTTTCTTTCGAGAGATACCGCACCGCCGTGCGTGGTGTACACAGCGGTTAAAGCGCTTCGAGGAAACCACAGTCGTGTGTTCTAATATAGCTAGAACAAGGATTTTTGTTCGTTTGTTATGTCGTCCTGTGTTGTTACAGATATTGAGAAGCTGTCGTGTTAACACATTAAATGTAGAAAAATCATTCATGGTCCAAGATTCATATAGGCTATTCACTGGTTATGAACAGAGCTAGGAACTTCGATCGCTATCGCCCTATGCAGAGTACGTCCAGCCAGGTGCGATGTCACCAGAACACAGCTACAGCTACTCATAGAAAAAGGAACGTACAGTACAACTGTAGCATATAAACACTTGCTACTTAGCAACTTCGGTCCAAGGCTTTATAACATGATAATCGATAAATTCCCAAACATACAATTTCCTAATGCTCCTTATTTTAAAAAAAAAATCTATAAAAATTGCTGTTAACAGAGAAAATTTGAAGTTCAATTATTGTGATATGTGTTTTTTCTTCTTCATTTTTCTTTTATTGTTTTTTACTCTGTTATTCAGTAAAATGTCTTAAAATTAACTTATGTGGAATGGCTCCTGAGCACGAGTATGTAACTTACTCTTTCTGGGGGTGCTAGAGAGTTCTTATATAACAAAATCAATATGTATCTCGTTCAGGCAATAAAATATTATTATTATTATTATTATTATTATTATTATTATTATTATTATTATTATTAATTGTCCAGGCAATATTCTGGTTTCCGGAAAAGAAAGACCTAAGGGATATTCGTAAAGGCACAGCTAGTTACATAATTATGTTTATGTACAACTACACAAATTGTTACATACATATAGATTGACATTGATACAATTGCTCTATACGTATTTACATCATTTACACCTATAAAATATAACACAGGATGTAACATTTACAAAAATGATGCAGAACATTCCTCCTGAGCCACCCTGTTCAACTACCATCAGACGTTCTACTGGTGACATGCAATAATTCATTACTGTGCAACAAAATACAAAACGCAAATGCCAATATATTATAAATAGCCATGGTAGACCTATTTTGTATTCTATTTCTTTTAAATGACTTACTTACTTACTGGTTTTAAGGAACCCGGAGGTTCATTGCCGCCCTCATATAAGCCCGCCATCGGTCCCTATCCTGTGCAAGATTAATCCAGTCTCTATTATCACATTCCACCTCCCTCAAATCCATTTTAATATTATTCTCCCATCTACGTCTCGGCCTCCCCAAAGGTCTTTTTCCCTCCGGTCTCCCAACTAACACTCTATAGCTATGCATTTCTGGATTCGCCCTTACGTGCTACATTCCCTGCCCATCTCAAACGTCTGGATTTAATGTTCCTAATTATGTCAGGTGAAGAAAACAATGCGTGCAGTTCTGCATTGTGTAACTTTCTCCATTCTCCTGTAACTTCATCCCTTTTATTTATATCATTTACACGTATAAAATATAACACAGAAATGATGCAAAACATTCCTCCTGAGACACCCTGTTCAACTACCATCAGGCTTTCTACTGGTGACATGCAATAATTCATCACTAGGCTTCGTTTTTCAGCTACCTATAAACTGGAATGAAGTTGTCTGATTCGAAGATTATGTGACGTCACAGCGCTGGTACAGGTACGTTCGTATGCAAAATAGTTACGCATCCTCTGCCCTCTTCCTCTAGAAAGTCAAAACCGGAACTTAGTCATAGTGAGTAGTCTTATCGATCACTGTTCTTACTAGTCGTATTATTTGAATAAATACATCTTTGTGGCTGCTTCAAGGTTCATTGCAGACGTAAAATGCCTTAAGTAAGATGCACAAGAGTATAATATTGCAGGGCATTATTGAGAATAGTTGAACTAATATTTTCACTCTCAATATAGACAACATTACATATAAATTGTGTAAAATAAACGTAAAAGTGACAAAAACATTGCAGTGAAAGACACTGAAATATCAAAAGGCACAGAAAGTGTGTTGAACGTAATCTAAAAAACCAGTACCATCAAAATCTGAAAATTATGAAGATATCAACTCGACGTTTAGCATGAATTTGTGTAGCCTACCATGATGTTCAGTGCCAACATCCCAATTAATAAATTGAATAATCTGCATTTTAGTGAATTTCTAGATAAGTACCTACAAAGAAAATTAGTGGGTTTTCAATGATGAGGGACATGCAATATCCTAACGAAACACGAAAAAATATCATGCAATAGGAATATCTGTGACTACATCACGTACCAATAACATCATGTGCTATTGAAAGAATTTCTTGCAATATAAAATAATTTCAAGTGACATCTCCATATGTTCAAGTTTCGTAACATACGAATGCACGTTACTATTCACTGCAAAGATCACGACGAAAATGAACATCATGGCTCAAGCATGTGTTTACTAGTATAGCTTCAGAATGTCGGGAGTTGGCTGTACTCCACGAATACGCAGCGACGACCTGTTTGTTTATATCATTATCTGTTGCATTACCTGTGTTCGGCGTACCATATACCCAATGTGTCTTTAACTTCGGTCTTTAGGTAGCTGGAATACACAGCCTATTCATCACTGTGCAACAAAATACAAAACACTAAGAATTGTCCATTTTTTTAGTTGGTTATTTAACGACGCTGTATCAACTACTAGGATATTTAGAGTCGAAGAATTGTCAATATATTATAAATATCCATGATAGATCTATTTGGTAGCCTATTTATTTCGAATGATAGCAGTTAAAGAAAATGAACTATAAATGGGAATATGTATGGTAAGACTTTCCTGTGTTAAATTTCAACGTATCTCGTTTACATGTTTCGACCTATTTATGGGTCATCTTCAGAACTGGTCGTTGTTTGTCTTGGCGCCACTTGTTCTGTTTCCTGTGAGGATGTGTTCTTGTGGTATAGTGTAGAGTCAAAGAGTGTGTGTGTTTTGAAGTTGAGTTGTGTGTTGAGAATTTCGTTGGGGTGTGTTTTTGTGTGTCTGTATATTTCATTTTGTTCTATTGTGTTTAGTTTCTGGCCTTTTGGTTGGATGTGAAGTATTTCCATGTCTGTGTTGATGTCTCTGTGGGTGTGGTTAGCATTTGTGATGTGTTCTGCATTTGTGGAGGTGTTTTGCAATTTTGTTATGGCTGTGATGTCAGAGACATCAACACAGACATGGAAATACTACACATCCAACCAAAAAGCCAGAAACTAAACACACTAGAACATTATGAAATATACAGACACACAAAAACACACCCCAACGAAATTCTCAACACACAACTCAACTTCAAAACACACACACTCTTTGACTCTACACTATACCACAGGAACACACCCTCACAGGAAACAGGACAAGTGGCTCCAAGACCAACAACGACCAGTTCTGAAGATGACCCATAAATATGTCGAAACATGTAAACGAGGTACGTTGAAATTTAACACAGGAAAGTCTTACCATACATATTCCGAAGTGACACAGTGTTAAAAGTTGTGTAATCAAGATGTATTATATAAATGGGAATTTTATCTGCAACATGACAAAATAACTGAATTGTTACGAAACGCTTAAAAGTTTAGAAAATTAGCCTAGATGTTGGCACTGCGAATAAATAATTCATTTATTCTATAGACGATATTTAAATACAACAAGTTCGTGATACTGGTATTATGGATTCAGTCGCGTGAAGAGCATGCAGAAAATGAAAACCTTGATCGAACCCTAGTCCTCTCTCGTGGGAAGCCATCAGACAACAGCTTCGTCTCGTCGGTACGATTAGGCAGAGTAGGCTGCACTGCTATATCAAATTCATCTTGTTACAATTTTCGTGCCTCCATTATTTGAGTTGCTAATTAGTGATTAATTACGGCGGTTGAATTGCATTGCGTGGGTCCAACACTCGTAAAAACACCTCGGCCGATGCTATAAATGCAATTAAAAGATTCTGGCTTGCTTGCTTTTTTGTACTCGTTGTCATATTACTTGCTTTTTTTTATTTTCCAAGCCGGCTGTATTTAAGTGCACTCACGAAACTTGAAGGAATTAAATATAAACAGACATGGTCATAAAGAGTACACGTTTACGTTGCTGATGAGTGTTTTATTAGAGCGGAGATTTATGTCCCGGTACTTTTATGGTATTCTTATAAACCCAGTACTGATACATGGGTCACACGATATTCCCAGACTGTACTCGCAGTTACTTTAATGTCACTTTATTTTCATTATTAATTAATCTAATGTACTTCATCAGCCAGCACATATTTAACATACCTGTTTCGAGATTTCTAACGGACGTAGAAAAGATTTCTAATAATACTTAAGTTTCTCTTATCATTCTAATTTCCCGCTGGTCCATATTATCGTACCACAAGTAAAAAAACGCAAAACAATTTCCAAATAAGTTTCTTGGAGAATAAGTGAATGCATTGGCATCCTGGGCTAAGGTATTCAATATTGAACCTCTGACCACATACATGAGATTGGCCAATTCCATGTTATAAAATGGCAACATACGTAAAAACAGAACAACCACCAGAGCCTCCACTGTCGAAAGACAATTTTTGATAATGACCGTTAGATGGAAGTACAGTTGCAAGGTATTACCACAATCAAGTATATACAGTCACGAAGCTCAATATGTAGGAAATACGCATCCATAGATAGTTGCTAATCACTAGGATCGCTACTATCGCCCCATTACAGACAATGTGAAATAATACCTGCACAGTCTATTGTTCCTAGTACCCTCAACAACTCAAACTTCGTGACTGTATATACTGCATTGTGGTATTACTACAAGTAATTCCGTAAGGATTATAACGTGACTTCTTTTGCAGCCGCTAGGTGGCAGCGTAGTGAAATTAATAAAAGTAGTTGTCTTGAAAGTTTATTAAGCTGGTCAATTTGTTATTATATGATCAGGGATTGCTCACATAATATGCTGGAAATTTTTCAAATATTTCAGCCAGTTCCTATTATACATAGATTATGATGATGATGATTATTATTATTATTATTATTATTATTATTATTATTATTATTATTCACTCGGGAAGAAATTAAACGCAGAATAAATGTGGGAAATGCCTGTTATTATTCGGTTGAGAAGCTTTTGTCATCCAGTCTGCTCTCGGAAAACTGAGAGTTAGAATTTATAAAAAAATTTTATATTACCGGTTGTTCTGTATGGTTGTAAAACTTGCATTCTCACTTTGATAGAGGAACAGAAGCTAAGAGTGTTTGAGAATAAGGTGCTTAGAAAAATATTTGGGGCTAAGAGGGATGAAGTTACAAGAGTTACACAAGTTACACAACGCAGAATTGCACGGACTGTATTCTTCAACTGACATAATTAGGAACATTAAATCCAGACGTTTGAGATGGACAGAGCATTTAGCACGTAATACGTGAATGCATTTAGAGTTTAGTTGGGAGCCCGGAGGGAATAAGATCTTTGGGATGGCCGAGACGTAGATGGGAGGATAATATTAAAATGGATTTGAGAGAGGTGGGACATGATTCTGGGGACTGGATTAATCTTGTTCAAGATAGGGACTGATGGCGGTCTTATGTGAGAGCGGCAATGAACCTCCGGGTTCTCTAAAAGCCATTTGTAAGTAAGTATGGGACCGATGCCCACCCAGCATCGTGATGAATTTGGGATTCCACGATATATAGCGAAATATTATTTCGAATCCCAGCTATAACGAGTGGGGGATCATTGTGCTGATCACCACACTCCTGTTCTGGTTGGATGATTGTCCACCTCTGCTGAGGCGTGCAGAAAGTGTGGCCAGCAGTTGGCTAGTCGGCTTTGGAATTTCATGGACTGTTTTCCTGTGAATTCCATAAAGAAAATTGTACTAAGCATTTAATACTGAACATATTGATACACACACAAATAATTATGAACAGGGAATTTTTTTAAGAATTAAGCCAGTTCTAATGTATAAAAATGTTTTATTATTATTATTATTATTATTATTATTATTATTATTATTATTATTACTAGCCTCATCCGTGCTCTCCGCTGCACCCGTTAGAAATAAATATAAAGTAATTACATAAAAAATAGGACATTTGATCCAGGGAACATTCGTGTTTGATATAAGGATAAATCGTTTATTATGTTACTTAATTTAAATTGTATTTGCATAATTAAAATGCGATCATTTTGATCCAGAGACCACTCATTTGGTCATAAAAATTATTTTAGGAAATACAGGAAACGAATGTACAGAATAGCCTATCAAGTGTTCTGTGCAGAAGAAGCTATTTTAATCTTACCTGTCCTCGATTCACTCAGAAGTTACTGTAATAACATTATAGCATTATGTCCATCTAGAGAAACTACACTTTCCAATGGTGAATTAATAATTAATTATACAAATCGGTTAATTTAGCTTCCGATATTACTTCATACAAACACAGAAACATTATCTGTAGGCTATCTTTCATAGCTTTCTATTGTTGCTGTCCAAGGCCCCTTATAGACGAAGTCATTTGTTTTTTAATTCATTACACGGCCTTAGATGGCAGTTATTTTAAGTTTAAAACTCATTTATCTCATTAAATATCAGTCCTATCTAATTTTTTCTAGGAATAAAGCTTATCGGAAATTACTTTTAAAAAAACGTTTGTTATGTAACATTTTTCACAAAAATCAATAATAAGCGAGATATTTCGATTTATTTAATTCAGGTCCCCTTATAACCCCCCTTTTAAATAATGTATTTTGAATGCCATATAGCCTAAAATCTAAGTAACAAACATACAGACAGACAGACATACAAACAAAAATTTCAAAAAAGCGATTTTCGGTTTCAGGGTGATTAATTATATATGTTAGGAGCAATTATTTTTGGAAAATCGAAGATTACCAGAAAAATTTCGGCTACAGATTTATTATTAGTATAGATTATTATTATTATTATTTTCACACATATTATAACAGTAATAACTTGCTCTCGAAAAATAGTGTTATGTAAACAATTCTAGTGGAACGAAAGTTTTGCAAGTTTAAAAAATAAATACGTGCTCGCCAACAATCTTCTTCTGTTTTCTCTTGCAATTTTTACAAGTTTTATGAAGTCTGACACAGAATTCATCCACTTCATACTTCCTCATAATGCATGACCCCAAGATCAGTTACTTTCACCCATGCAAATTGATAGCTAATCCTTGTTTTGCTGACAGATGTTCGATTTCTCTCTCTTTCCGTTCCATCGGATTTAACTACTGTAATTCATAGCTGTAATGCAACTCGGGGAGCAATGCAAGAAATATCATATTTGGATAGTAAAAGTTATTTATTAAAGCTTAGTAAAACTGATGACCTATTCTGGACTTTTCAGAACACCAGCTGTCTCCTGACAGATGATGGAGGGAGAAAAATCTGTCTAAAATCGGGAGGGAAATAGAAAATAATGCTATAACTTATAATCTCTTTTTTAGTTTGGACTACATATTTATTTGCCTATTATAAGTGTACGTAATAAAGAAAATCACACGACAAAATCGCTTGATTTATTTAGGAGTTGATCGCCATCGGGTGCTTTTGATATCAGTTAAAACCCTTTACTCGTTTTAAAAACTTGTTATATTATAGTTGACAACTTATGTTTAATTTCCGAATAAACTAATTCGTATATAGGTATATTAATATGAACAAACTCCGATCAATACATTAGGAGGAATCACTGTACATCGACGGAGAGAAAGGCAAGAGACGCCTAAAACCAAAACTATTCTTCTCATGAAAATCTGAGGATAGAGATTTAATATTACAATATTGTTTCATTTTGACGAGAAAGTATAAAGGCAAATCCATAATTATAGCTGGAGGCAGCGTTTTAGGCGTGTGTCCTACATATATAGTGCCCAGTTTGTGAGCATGTTGCTACTACAGCTAAGAATTGTACCACTTCATATACACGTCACATCAGCCATTTGCCAAACACAGTTGTGTGACTGACTGCGGCAAATATAAAACACTCGCACTTAACGTTCCCATTACTTATTTCACACGCCAAAAACGGTGACGCGGATTGTAATTGTAAAATAATACTGTAGTACAAAAAGAGATTTCATCTCAGCACATGAAACATTGGCCCACCTTCTTAGGCTTGTAACCTGTATCTAAGTATAGATCCAATTGTTATTGTAAGTTACACCAGCAAATGGGCTCGTAAACTGGTGGGGACAAAGTTACAGAGATTTATTTCTGTAGGCCTACATGAATTAATACGCCATCCAGTCTTCCTAAGTGTCAAAGTTACTGATTCATGGTTAATATGTCGACACTGAAAAGCTTGCCAAGGTCTACCAGGCAACTGGTAGACTTGCGTTCACTTATCCTCAACAGAGGCAGGCTATCATCCAACTAGTAAGGATGTAACGTGTGATTAACACATTGATTTCCCTAGCCGTTGAATTGGATTGGATTATGCTATTCATTGTAGTTTTCCACTGTCCATTACACTGTTGTATGAGTACCGGTCCCATACACCACTCGAACTTCAGGTAAGAATTTCTTTATTCCTGGAGACGGTGCTACGTTGCGGAATCCCTGCTAAGTAATCCTGTGATGAATCACATGTGTAGCTCAGTCGAATAAAGTGCTTTTCTGCCAGTCCGAAGTTGCGCTCGGGCGCAGGTTCGATTCCCGCTGGTTGGATTTTGTCCGAGGTTTTCCCCAACCGTAAGGCATATGTCAGGTAATCTATGGCGCACCTTCGGCCTCATTTCGCCAAATACCATCTCGCTATCACCAATTCCATCGATACTAAACAACCTCGTAGTTGATACAGCGTCGTTAAATAACCAAGTAAAAAATCCTGTGATGTTTATGACTATTACACTTTTACTACGTCATACTACTTTTGACCAATAAAACGGTACGAAGGGACGTGTTTAAACCAATCATGGCTGTTTATCGCTATAATTTTATCACTTCCCTAGCATTTGTTTATTTTTACCACTTCCCTAGCATTTTTTTCTTTGTTTGCCAACATTTCAAACTGCAAATTCTTTACGGTACTATAAAACATGCTTTGTAATCGTTATTTGTTTCCCGCATAGACAGTCGACCGAAAATAGCAACTCCGTTGAAACGTTTTGTTGAAGGTAACATTCGTGAAATATAATATTTTAGTAAGTCAATTAATATCTATGTTACTGCATTAGAGTACTTTATTTCTTCTAATCTTTATATACTGTACTTTATTCTGTTTTATCACCTCCCAACTATTTATTTATTTATTTACCAACATTTCAAACTGAAAATTCTTTCCAGTACTATAAAATATGCTTTGCGATCGTCATTTGTTTGCCGCATATCAATAGTCAACTGAAAATGGCGGCTCCGATTAAACGTTTTGATGCATCTAACATTAGTAAAATATAATTTTAGTAAGCCAATGAATATATTAATGTATTAGAGTACTTTATTTCTTTTAATCTTTATGTACTTTCTTCTAATCGTGTAATAGTCAATTAAATCTCACTCGAGTTTTGATTTTCTCTAGATAAAACAAAACCTCTAGTGAGTTTACATTTGAAAGAAACTGTTTTTGAATAGTTATCCCCCAAAGTTTTTCTGTTAATTTAAACAATAATTAATATTCACCACTGTAGAGTAACGGTTAGCTTGACTAATTGTGAAACGAGCGGGTCCTGGTTCAAATCCTGGTTTGGACAAGTTACCTCGTTGAGGTTTTTCTGGGGTTTTCCCATAATCCATTAAGACCAAATGCTTGGTAACTTCTGGCACTGAACCCTGGACTTATTTTGCTGGAATTATCACGTTCATTTCATTCAAATGCTAAATAACCATCGCGGTTGATAAAGCATCGTAAAATAAAACAATTAAAGTAATTATTAATATTGTTATTTGACTATCATTCAGTTACTGATACATAATTAGAATTTCGACCTTGAAAAGGCTGTGTTAAGAGGAGAGAGTATTTATATTGGAATGTCGCTTTCACAGTAATTAAAGAACGATCAACATTCCTGAAGAAGCGTTGTGAGGGCAGATATGTGACTGTAATTTCCGCTCTGTCGTGCGACGACCATCCTCTGTGTCTGGCGTGGGTGTTAAGACACGTCTGTGGTTACCGCACACTATATCATAGCCGGCGCCAGATCTTTTTTATTCAGCTTCGCCTTCAATTCGTTCTACTTTGCTGGAATCGTCAAATGTTGGTCATGCTTTGCTTCGTCTCCCACCCCACTTAGGTATTGCTCTCTTTGCATTCTTATAACGACTTCCAATGCTACATTGTAAACTGTTTGCTGTCAGCGTATACTTCCATAAATTTGCAAGGAGGAGAAGAAAAACTTCGTTATAAATGAGTTTATTTAATTAAATGGCACGTCTTTCATATATACCCGTATTAAAACTTAATTTAGTGTCGGGAAACTTCAAGGTCGAATTCTGCTTACCGTAAAACTGTACAACTTTGTTCGTCCATTTATCAAGGAGGCCTACGTATATGTAAATGAATTAGGAGTATTTTTAGAACGAATGGCATAAGAATGACGTTGGCTAATTATTATTATTATTATTATTATTATTATTATTATTATTATTATTATTATTATTATTATTATTACATTGCTACAAATTTGAACGTTTGTCAACCCTAGGAAAATGTAACAGAAAACACTGGCTAAAAACTTTCAGCCCTCTTTCGTACAATATAGTTATTGGTGCAGTAGTTCAGATTTAAATTCAAGAGTTTTAGGTCTTAGTTCAACAATAAAAAGTGTCAAAATTTAGCTCCGTGAAGTTATTGGTGCAGTAGTTCAGATTTAAATTCAAGCGTTTCAGGTCTTAGTTCAACAATAAAAAGTGTCAAAATTTAGCTCCGTGAAGTTATCGGTGCAGTAGTTCAGATTTAAATTCAAGCGTTTCAGGTCTTAGTTCAACAATAAAAAGTGTCAAAATTTAGCTCCGTGAAGTTATCGGTGCAGTAGTTCAGATTTAAATTCAAGCGTTTCAGGTCTTAGTTCAACAATAAAAAGTGTCAAAATTTAGCTCCGTGAAGTTATCGGTGCAGTAGTTCAGATTTAAATTCAAGCGTTTCAGGTCTTAGTTCAACAATAAAAAGTGTCAAAATTTAGCTCCGTGAAGTTATCGGTGCAGTAGTTCAGATTTAAATTCAAGCGTTTCAGGTCTTAGTTCAACAATAAAAAGTGTCAAAATTTAGCTCCGTGAAGTTATCGGTGCAGTAGTTCAGATTTAAATTCAAGCGTTTCAGGTCTTAGTTCAACAATAAAAAGTGTCAAAATTTAGCTCCGTGAAGTTATCGGTGCAGTAGTTCAGATTTAAATTCAAGCGTTTCAGGTCTTAGTTCAACAATAAAAAGTGTCAAAATTTAGCTCCGTGAAGTTATCGGTGCAGTAGTTCAGATTTAAATTCAAGCGTTTCAGGTCTTAGTTCAACAATAAAAAGTGTCAAAATTTAGCTCCGTGAAGTTATCGGTGCAGTAGTTCAGATTTAAATTCAAGCGTTTCAGGTCTTAGTTCAACAATAAAAAGTGTCAAAATTTAGCTCCGTGAAGTTATCGGTGCAGTAGTTCAGATTTAAATTCAAGCGTTTCAGGTCTTAGTTCAACAATAAAAAGTGTCAAAATTTAGCTCCGTGAAGTTATCGGTGCAGTAGTTCAGATTTAAATTCAAGCGTTTCAGGTCTTAGTTCAACAATAAAAAGTGTCAAAATTTAGCTCCGTGAAGTTATCGGTGCAGTAGTTCAGATTTAAATTCAAGCGTTTCAGGTCTTAGTTCAACAATAAAAAGTGTCAAAATTTAGCTCCGTGAAGTTATCGGTGCAGTAGTTCAGATTTAAATTCAAGCGTTTCAGGTCTTAGTTCAACAATAAAAAGTGTCAAAATTTAGCTCCGTGAAGTTATCGGTGCAGTAGTTCAGATTTAAATTCAAGCGTTTCAGGTCTTAGTTCAACAATAAAAAGTGTCAAAATTTAGCTCCGTGAAGTTATCGGTGCAGTAGTTCAGATTTAAATTCAAGCGTTTCAGGTCTTAGTTCAACAATAAAAAGTGTCAAAATTTAGCTCCGTGAAGTTATTGGTGCAGTAGTTCAGATTTAAATTCAAGCGTTTTAGGTCTAAGTTCAACAATAAAAAGTGTCAAAATTTAGCTCCGTGAAATTTACGTAACAATTTTGTCAGCTCGGTCTGAAGTGTCTGGGTTGTAAATTTCACAGCATACCTTTGTCTTTTCTCCGCCTACTACCTGAGAATAGAAGGATCCAACATGTGAGGAATAATACCTTTTGTTTTTGTCTTCTAAAAATTAAGGGTCCTAAATGTAGACTTAGTCCCGCGCCGTGGCGTCGTGGTCTAAGGCATCTTGCCTCGGACTCGCGTTACGGAATGCGCGCTGGTTCGAGTCCTCATGGGGGAAGAAATTTTCTCATGAAATTTCGGCCAGTGTATGAGACAGGTGCCCCAGCATCGTGATGCACTTGGGGAGCAACGATAGGTAGCGAAATCCAGTTACGCAAACCAGTTATAACGGCTGGGGGACTCATCGTGCTAACCACACGATACCTCCATTCTGGTTGGATGATCGTCCACCTCTGCTTCGGCATGTGGCCGTGAGGACAGCAGCCGGCTGGTCGATCTTGGCCCTTCGTGGGCTGTAGCTCCAAGGATTATTATTATTATTAAATGTAGACTCATAGGTGTTTTATTATTATTATTATTATTATTATTATTATTATTATTATTATTGTATTGTACAAGAATTAGTTATGACTGTTTAAACTTATTATTCTTTAATCTCTTAAAATTACTTCGTTCTATCAAAAATACTTCTAGCTGCCAATCTCTTTAACGTAACATTACAGCAGTAATTGCAAAATGGTGTGTAGAAAATGGCATGAAAATGAATGATTCCAAGACTGCTATCATTACTCTTTTTTCCAGGAAATCTACTACATCATAATTATATCATGAGATTAACAGAAAGAATTGTGTTAAAGATCTTGAATATTATTCAACCTTAAACTTAATATTTTTTACATTCATGTAGGCTAGAATTCATTACAATATGTAGTCATGCAATTAGAATGTAGAGACTAACTTATGCTTTCTCTAAGCCAGATTGACTTTTAATATTCTACATTGTCACCGGCGCTTGCCTGCCGATCTAGAGTTGTGCTCGGGCACGATTCCCGCTTCGGTTGATTACATGGTTGGATTTTTTGCGAGGTTTTCCTCAACCGTATGGCGAATCCTCATCTCGTCAAGTACCAATCCCAACGACTCTAAATAACCGAGTAGTTGATACAGCATCGTTAAATATCGAACTTAAAAAAAACTTTACATTAGTGCGATCGAAATTGCAGGATTGTAGTCTGGAATTCTGTTACAACTGATTGTAAAAACACCAGATGTAAGTTCATGTCGTTGTGTTTTTTGCTCACTGTGGCCAGTAATAGAAGCGGGAAGAAATATGACTATTTAAAATGTTAGTGTATATTCCAGATCCCAAGATCACTATGTTCTTAAGGTAATATAACATGTGGATCCCTTATATCCTTAGCTTACGTGTATCCTACAAATGACATGATAAATCAGAATATTTTCTATAACAGAATTTCTAAATCTCTTTTCCTTGTCTCTGGATACATTAAAACTGCGGACTTGTATTAGCAATAAATGAGATCCATTTACTGAATAAATTTTGAATTTATTAACATAGTACATTTCCCATAAGTAGACTATTATTGAGTATTTGTCACTAGACTAATATTATTGTACGTATTAACGGCAACCATCTTGAAAAGTTTCCTTGTGCTAACATTATCTGTTCATTGTTGTTGTATATTACATTAATATTAATAATAAATAAACTATTTTTTTAATTTAGTAGTCTGACCCAATATTTTGGGTTTGCCCTGCGACACAGAATAGCTCACAATAAATTTTAAAATGAAAAATTGCATAAACAGGTTTCAGACAAAAGTGATTAAAACATAAGAAAAAAAATTAGAACCAAGTGTAATTTAAATTGAATGTACACCATAAAGATGCTGACGAAATATCGCTACAGAAAATTTTATTATGGTGGTGACGATGGCATCTTGAAGATCTCTCGTCAACTTGTATTTTTCCCTCCACTTTATAAAGGCTTTCGGGATGGTGCCTCTCGCTCCGAAGAAGAGACCGGTAACTGTGATTTTTTCTATGTTGTATTTCGCCGATAGGTACTGAATCGTGGGCTCGTAGATTTTCTTTTTCTCTTCGTTCACTTCAGATGGTTGAGTGGCTGAGATTTCAAATCTGATGGTAGGATCAATTATTTCGGCTGTCTGTTTATTCCTATTTATAGCTATGATATCGATCCTACGATTGCTTCCACCATCAACAATACAATGAACTTCCTCGTGAACGTCTAGATTTTTGGATCAAAGTGCATCTGCGATCATAGAACGTATGGTCACAGTCTACTATATACAGTCACGAAGCTTGACTTTTGAGGGTGCTAGAAACAATAGAGTGTGACGGTACTATTTTGCATTGCCTGTAATGAGACGATATTAGCGATCCTAGTGGTGAGCAACTACCTAATGTTTGCATATTTACTACTTATTGAGCTTCGCGACTGTATATACTAGACTGTGGTATGGTGTTGTGACGTTTTATTCCAAGTACGTCTCCCTGTGGGCAACTCCCAAGCACATGTGGCACCTACTGTAAATGAATTCTAGAAAAATCAATTTTGAAGTATCGAATCGAAACATGATGATGATGGTGACAATGACAATGAAGACTATTATCATTGTCTCCTGGCCGTAACTGAAATGACAGTATTTTCGGTTACAAATCTAGCGAACCCAAGTTCGATTTCTAAGACTGAAACGAACGTTTAACTCCTGTAATAGGAACAGCGTTTATTTAGTGTTTGTTAAGTATTGTTTTAAGCATTGTACGTCATGCTAGACACATGACTGAGTTGTGTCGTTAATTTTTACTTTATTTGATACTTCCATAGTACTTAAAAGGGCAAAGCTGCAATACAACAATGGGATCAGTGCTTGAGAATGTATTATCACAGTCTAGTACACAGTCACGAAGCTCAATACGTAGTAAATATGCATCCATAGATAGTTGCTAACTACTAGGATCGCTACTATCGCCTCATTACAGTCAATGCGAAATAGTACCTGCACAGTCTATTGTTCCTAGTACCCTCATAAACTCAAGCTTCGTGACTGTATATACTAGACTGTGGTATTATTATTTTTCCTTTTGTGGTGGCAGCAGTGGATCTGGGCTTAATTTTTAGACTATCTCATTGAGTTCTCCTCGTTATAGAAGTGATAATGCTTTAATAACTGGACCTGTAGTATTCTGCTTGCGGCTACAGCGTCCTCGGATAGTGGATTATTGGGAGAAAAAATTATATGCAGGTAGGAAGGCAAGAGGAACCTGACTCGACTCAGAGCTTTATAAAAGAATTCAACAGTAAACGACCAGATATCGAACCAAGTGCTATAAAACAAGACTCCTCCTTTCTATTGAATATAATCTGCAGTCCCAATCACGGATTTTATAAGGTAAAATAATTATCTTACTTGTAATTGACAAGAACTAATAAGGAAGAAATAAAGATGGCGATAGTAAATTGATGTTATAATAGTCGAGAGTGAATGTCTGATAATAGATTATAGTAATTTAACGGCACATACGGAACCTATAAACGGGTTTGAGAATGAAGACATCAAACTCGCCTCTTTGGTTCGAACTGGATCACCCACTTCATGGCTTCATGATCGAAATCATCGCAACTTAGACGTCGGTAGATCATAATCAGCAATAATTACCTGAAAAAATCAATACAAATCTATATTTTATCCTTTGAAAATAATAATATATTATTATTATTATTATTATTATTATTATTATTTTATTAAAGAAATTCCTGTAATTTTAAAACAGTTCAATTTTTTTGTCTTACTTTTAAAATATTATTTCCCACCTTCATAATTTCTCTTATAGTAATATTTCGGACTCATTTTTCTAGATCTTCTCGCCGACATAATAATAATAATAATAATAATAATAATAATAATAATGTTGATATAGGCCTTATATTATTATTTTTTTATTATTATTGTATCTCCAATGGTGTAGCCCTATTTTACATATGTATGCTAGGGCTATAGTTTTACACAAAAAAACAAACACAATCAAGCAACCCATAACTATGACTCACATACACAACAAATCAAGCAACCTCTACAACACATACACTTCAACATGATAACTATACTTTTAAAAGTTACAAATTTGGCTCCAAAATAATAAATAAGACACTGTTACTAAATACTGTTATTTTCTACAAGTTCTTAAATACACCTGTAATAAATCTGTGAAATTCCTTTATGCAACATTGCTTCAGAAGAACTTTTGTTATTGGTGGTGAGAAAGTTGTATCGCACATGCTAAGGTGGGTTTCTAGCCGGTATCTCTTGCGTTCTTGTAGCGGACACTGAAATAACAGGTGGTCGACTGTTTGTGTGGGGTGTTCACAGGGTCATGAAGAGCCGTTTGGGTTGTCAATGTTGAAACGTTCAAAATATGAATTAAATTGTCCGTGTCCAGTCATGAATTGCGTGGATATGTAAGATGGTTCATAATTATTTACGGTTAGTCTATCTTAACTGTGGGAAAATATAGTGATTTTGTGATTTGGCCATTTGTACTATTTAACCACATTGCACTTTAGTAATTTAAGATGTCCATCTTCATTTGCATTTTTACATAAGAGTATTTTTTTAATGCTCCAACAAAACTTAAATAGAGCGATGGAAACAAAAAATAGGCCTATCTCCTATATTGGAACACTACCATTGCAATAATTGTAAAAATTCACCAATTAATACAACAGATTTTGTGCTAATTGTTAAAACCGAAGTAGTCACAAATTATCTCATAATTGAAGACTTTCCCGAAATAAGGATGTAACCAACAAAATTGTAATTCATGTTTCAAGTGAAGCGAAAATAATTTCATGGACATATTTCATTGGGCCTGTATTTACTATTGCAACTATTTGACTATAATACCATACATAAATATAGATTAATATGTTAAAATGCTATGTTTTATTTAACGACGCTCGCAACTGCAGAGGTTATATCAGCGTCGCCGGATGTGCCCGGAATTTTGTCCCGCAGGAGTTCTTTTACATGCCAGTAAATCTACTGACATGAGCCTGTCGCATTTAAGCATACTTAAATGCCATCGACCTGGCCCGGGATCGAACCCGCAACCTTGGGTATAGAAGGCCAGCACTATACCAACTTGCCAACCAGGTCGACTATAGATTGAAATAATGCTAAATAAATTATACGTAAACAGTTAATTGACAAAATATTTCTTAGAACAACAAAGTAATATGTTTTATGTAATTTATTACAAATATAATGAATATGATTGTTCCATTTTAAATGATTATCAATAATTATACCTAAGTATTTAACCTCATTAACTTCATTAACAACTGAACAATATATCGGAACAGTCAAAATTATACATTTTAATTTTTAGTATATATGAAATTGGTTTATTACCTTTATTATTTAAAGAAAATGGGATAGCTATTGTCGAGGATAATAAATCTTCACTTGGCTGTCAGAAGTCAATCCCAGTTCTACTAGTTTCAGACTGGGAGCACAACTACTTTAGCAGTAGTAGAGTGCATAAACGTTTCTGATAAGTTAGTTAATGAATAGGTATTCCAGGCACTTCGTAGAGGAGCTCAAATTATTTAACATTCTGTGTCTGAGAGTGCTGTACTAGTTTGTATTTGCAGAAATATCGGAGTAACACATTGCCCACGGCTTTCTGGAAACTTCAAGGACGGAACCTGTTTTTTTTTTTTATAAGCCAGTTGTTTCCACGGGGATGATACAGTTTGGCCATTACGGTCTATCGTAGCAAGCTATTCAAGCGTGTTCTTCCTCAGCGTTTTCTTCTAACAGAAAAGATCAATATGTAACGTCTTCAATTTGTAAAATAATAAAAATACGATTCACTGGTTCAGTAATGATTTAAATTACATACACATTTAAAAGAAATATCTTAATTACTTAAAACTTTCATTGTTTATTGTAAAAACAACAGACGGCTAGCTTTGCAATGGCGTAATTTTCTCATAGCTGGAAGGTCCTGATTTCAATTCTAAGAACAATAAGATAATTCCTAGACTTTTTTTTTCATAACATCCAACAGATAATGAAGCCTTAAAGGAGGACGCGTGCTTTTCTCCAAACCGTCCATTCTACTCAATTTTTTTTCTTCTTCTCCTTTGAAGTATGAACTCTTTAGGTTCTTTACTATAAATAGTGATATTAGAAGTTCTGATAGTTTTCGGTAATTTATTTGATCTTAACGAATGTTTCTTGTCATGATAATTATTTGGAGACCGCAGATAGAGAAGAAATTATCTCATGACAAGAAATTATAGGCCTACCGTAAGTTTAAAAACGAAACTAAATTATCGGCGAAAACTATTTTGCACGTCTGAAATTCCACCACATAATTGCTATGCGAACAGTTGAATTCTACTATATGAGTAGGCCTACATTCAAGTATTTATTTCTGTGAAAACAGAGATTATAAATACGTACCATCCTACTACATATTATGAAATTATGGATAAACATTTGAGGTTATAATGTTATAATAGAGTCAGATGATTTTTACTGGGCTACACAGTAGAATGAAATGAAACTGTATAGAACATGTCACCAAAATCATCAGGGTGGACGTAAATACAGCTGAGTGGTGTCTATAGGTAGCAAACTGTATGGTGCACTGACAAATTTTAAATATACTGTAGTAAACAACAAGAATATATAATTTAGATTGATTAAATTATTACGCTAGGAAAAGTTTTGTTCCACATGAAGAAATAATCATATTTGTGAATGCATTAACTTGTGCTAGTATTATTTGCCCAGGAGGTAATTGTATACCTTGAAAAAAAAAATATATAGTAAACATATTTCCTAATTTTGTCTGAATTATTTCTATTCTTAAACATTAAAACTTCTTGAAATTCTTTCTCAGTTTGTGATAATTACATTAGTGAAATAAAATTGAACTTTGATATAAAGAAATAAGGTAGTTGTCATGGTGATACGAACAAATGCAAAAAAAAAAGAAGAAGAAGAACAGTGGATTACTATGATTAAGGTAAGAATAGGTTTTATGTTTCTTGAAGAATAATTTTCGAGCTCAAGAATGACCCCCTACATCAGAATTGAGTCGCTCTGTCCTCTGCCTTAAGGGCTTGGATACATAGGCCATAAAGCAATTTCAGCAAGTTATATGATTGTCTTACTGTAGCGAAAGTCATATGTTAAAGGAATAACGATTTACCTGCCATAAAGCCGAACTTTCTGAATACATATTTGACACTATTAGGCCTACTATTTGATTATTATATACATAATGCGACATTTATCCTATAATATGATGTGACAATATTGTTAACAGTTGAAAAACGATATAATTAAAATGAGTAGATCTGCCAGCACACTTCTTATGGAACTAAATCTAACAAGACTTATGCAAATCATATTTTTTTTTTCGCTTAATTGTATTGTAATTATGAATGTCTCTGCCTTTCACCACTGCAGCGATATGTTACACGATAAGATAAATTTAATCCTTCTCAATAACTTAACGCTAATAACAAATAATTTTAAAATTATCTTATAAATAATTAGGTCATCATATTTGACAAATTATTTAACTTCACCTTGATAAGATTTTGTATATGCGAAGTGTTTATCTTATTATTCTCAAATGTTAATTTCATCATCATCATCTAGCCGTTAGCTCAACTAAGTCTTCCTTGTCAGTTTCAATGTTGTTTTGCACATATGACTTGGTATGAATTGTTTAATTAAATAATAAAGTGTCATCTAAAACAATATCTTTATCTTTAAACTTTTTGACAGAGTTTTCAGCTACGGACCAATTTGAAGATTTGTTTAGCAACATTCACGAATATTAACAGTTATTTAAGATTAAAGAAATAAAATTGTCGGGTTTTTAGTATATGGTACCATTAAGAATTGGGCCAAAAGGCAATTTTCTAACAAATTAAGTAGGACAATTTTTTTTGCACTCAAAATGGGACAATCAAAATTAATTCAAATATATTATGGTCACTTTAATTATTACTTATGCTTATTTAATTCTTTCAGTGTACTGTAAGAGGGAGGTAAATTACTCTAGGATAATAAAATTCTGATAGGCCTAAAATATGTCCTAAAATCTTGACGATAGAATTAAGAGAGGGAGAAAATTACACGAGTGAATAGGGAATATTGTATTGTATTGTATTGTATTGTATTGTATTCATTTACATTCCATGGTATTCGTACATCGCTTCACAACTAGAATATGGGACATGTCAAAAAATCTTAACAGTACTACAAAGTCTTAATTCATAGTCACAATCTAGTTGAAATATAATACAGAAGGGTTTTAAAATATACTAGTACAACACAACGGGTTAGTATCGATACGTAATATAAGACAGAAATATTCGTGCAATGTTGTTGAATGTCAGAAATTGACCTACAGAATAGAAGGCGTGAGAAATTAGGTACTTCTTCAATTTGTCTCTAAATAATCTTATGTTTTGAGTTTGATTTTTTACATCCATATGGAGACTATTAAATTTTTTATTTCCATGTAAGGCACTTCTTTTTGATAGCACAATAGACTTGCCGATGGAGTATGAAAGTGACAGTTGTAGTGTTTTGAAAATAATTCTACACGATTCTCAAGATTTGGCACGTACTATTATTCTAATTACTCTTTTTTTCTAGTAGGAATACTGTATGCTTTCACTATCGCTAGAATTTCCCCAGAATATTATTCCAAAACTTATTATCGAGTGGAATTGTATAAAGTATTTTGTTTTTGAAGTATAAGCTATCTTGCATACATAGATCTAATAGCAACACATACTGAATGTTGATTGAGCGTAATCTATACTAATAATAAATCTGTAGCCAAAATTTTTCTGGTAATTTTCGATTTTCCAAAAATAATTGGTGTTAACATGTATAATTAACCATCCTGAAACCGAAAATCGCTTTTTTGACATTTTTGTTTGTATGTCTGTCTGTCTGTCTCGATGTTTGTTACCTTTTCACGCGATAATGGCTGAACCGATTTATATGAAAATTGAAATATAAATTAAGTTCGTTGTAACTTAGATTTTAGGCTATATGGCATTCAAATTACTTTATTTAAAAGGGAGGTTATAAGGGGGCTTGAATTAAATAAATCGAAATATCTCCCTTATTATTAATTTTTGTGAAAAATTTTGCATAACAAAAGTTTTTTAAAAATGATTTCTGATACGTTTCATTCCAAGCAAAATTTTGATGGGACCAAATTGCACCAAAAACGGATGTTCTCTGAACCAAATGATCATATTTTAATTATTTGCATGTAATAACAATTAAGAAACATGTTAAAGGAATTATCATTGCACTAAATGAGTGGTCTCTGGACCAAAATGATCGCATTTTAATTATTTAAATACAATTTAAATTCAGTGACATATTAAACGATTTATCCTTCTATAAAACAATGTCCTACTTTAATTATGTAATTACTTTATATTTATTTCTAACGGGTGCAGCGGAGCGCACGGGTACAGTTAGTTACTTTAATATTATATTGCAATTTAATATATTATCGATTTGTAAGCCAAGAAATTGGTTGTTGTTGTTTCTATTAGAGACCTGTTGTTAATTATTGCTCTTGAAATTTGCGAGGTCGAATTTGGGCAGGATTTAAATTTGATTATGTAGATTAGTTTTGTTGCAATTGAATAGTAATTTTTTGATTGACAACCAATCACATAGAGATAGTCAGAAATTTAAATCGCGCAATTCCAAATTACAATATCTTAAAGAAACTGTAAAATTATTCATCTCAATTAGATTTGGCACCTACTATTATTCTAATTACTCTTTTTTCTAGTAGGAATATACTTTCACTATCGCTAGAATTTCCCCAGAATATTATTCCAAAACTTATTATCGAGCGGAATTGTATAAAGTATTTTATTTTTGAAGTATAAACTATCTTGCATATATAGATCTAATAGCAACACATGCTGAAATGTGTTTGAGCGTAATTACTTTAATATAATATTGCAATTTAATATATTATCGATTTATAAGTCAAGAAATTGGTTGTTGTTGTTTCTATTAGAGACCTGTTGTCAATTATTGCTCTTGGAATTTGCGAGGTCGAATTTGGGCAGGATTTAAATTGGATTATGTTAGTTTTGTTGCAATTTAATAGTAATTTATTGATTGGCAATCAGTCACATAGAGATCGTAAGAAATTTTACATCTCGTAATTCCAAATTACAATATCTTAAAGAAACTGTAAAATTGTTCACCTTATAACATTAAGCAAATAGGAAATACATACTAGGTTCAATAAGTTCCCGGAATTTGCTAGCATCATAGAAACAACGTACCTTAAACACTATTCTACAGCATTCCCTTCAAAATAGTTGCCTTCCGCAACAACACACTTTTGCCAACGCGTGTAGAGTTCCTGGAAGCAGGCCTGGAAGCCATTTTGTGAAACCGTCTTAGTGCTCTCGTCGCGTTTGCGATAACCTCTTCAGCATTGAATCTCCGTCCTTTCAGATGACTTTTCAGAGGGGAAACAGAAAGTAATCAGGTGGTGAGAGATCAGGAGAGTATGGTGAGTGATCCAAAGCAGTTATGTTGTGCCTGGCAAGAAAATTCTTTACAATAATTGCGCGATGAGCAGGTGCATTGTCATGCATAAGGAACCAGTTGTTTTCTACCCACTTTTCTGGACGTTTCCTTCTCACTGCGTCCCAGAGGCGACGGAGGGTTTCTGCGTACAATTCTTTCGTTACAGTACGACCTTCTGGAATGAACTCATGGTGCATGAGACCCTGAGAGTCGAAGAAAACTTCCAAAATAACTTTGCTTTAAGTGTGCTTAAATGCGACAGGCTCATGTCAGTAGATTTACTGGCATATGAAAGAACTCCTGCGTGACAAAATTCCGGCACATCCGGCGATGCTGATATAACCTCTGCAGTTGCGAGCGTCGTTAAATAAAACATAACATTTAAAATAACTTTGCCTTTGGAAGTGTCCCTAGGAAATTTTTGCTTCCGAGGAGATGTTTTCGATTTCCACTCAGATGACTGTCGTTTAGGGACTGGGTCGTACAAGTAGCACCAGTTTCATTTTGTTTAAGAAATCACCATCTTCATCAGCCATACTGATCATGTCCCCAGCAAAACACAGAACTTGATGTTTGTACTTTGCTCTGTGGACATAATTACAAAATGCGACGAACAAACAAAACACTATGATAAACAAATGCCTACAACTCAAAACCAATAATTGCCATTATCAACAAACTTTAAGGAAATGACATCATGAATGTTACCAACAAAACAAATGTATAATATCCCTTGTTATATATTAATACGAAAAATGGTAGTAAAATTCCGGGAACTTTTTGAACCTAGTAGTATATGCTCTTCTATTCTGTCAGCAAAATGTCGGACATTCGAAAAGAAGTGCAACAGCAACAATATTTGGCGATCCCTTCATCACAATGAATGCAGTTTTACAAGCTCAATATTTTTTTTTTCCAAGCATGCAGACTGTTCCATGAAGCAGACCTACGCATCTGCTTGAACTTCCCCTGTCCCTTCCCCCTCTCCCACCCTGTCTTTCCACTCCTTTCCCCTCCTTTTGGAGAACATGGTACATTGTAGCAAGCAAGCGCCTGTTTGGGAACAAATTATGGAAATTGAGTAGCAAGTCAGCCTCAGAGGGTCCGCAAGTGGAGAGGTACGTATGCGATACATCGGGAGAAGAAACGAGACATGAAAAAACCTGATTTCTAATGCTAATGGAGATTTGACGTGCGTTCGCCTGCACCACTCCTCCTACTCCTCTTATAATTTCACTTCTCTTTTACCTTTTTTATTATTGTTTCTTCCTTTTTTTGCCTCTACTGCCACTAATTTTTCTATGCACATAAGCAAGACCAAGGAATTCAATGTTACATAACGTTGAAAGATTGTACCATTCCTTAAGTCTCTATTCTGTTTTCTCAATTATTCTTTTTTCTCTCTGTATCTAGATTTTTATTTGCCCTTTCCTTTTGCTATCTCTCTCTCTTTTCCTCTGACGTTATTCGTATCGCGTTTCTTTGCTAGGACTAATTCATCATTAGTTGCCTCGAGACTGACAGAAAATATTGTTCTTTAACCTAATCTCAACTTGGCTTGGTGTTAAGGCACGGAATGGTCAGCCATCCCTCACCCCTCTCTCCTCCACCCCCACCAACACTTTTCCTGCCGCTCGTTGTAACGATGTATTTTTAAATTCCATGTAACAATTCGCATGTACCCACATAATCATGAGTGGCGTTCAAGCGGAATTTAGGTAAAACGAGTTAAAACTTGACTTGGTAACGAGGCTTGCTGCATAAACAGTGCGTTTTATAGACCTTATTACTGGAATAGGCGTCTATCGTTAAAATCCGACATCTGCATGTGATACCGGATTCTGTTTGAAGAGATTAAACTTTTTAATAGTCTTAAATGAGTTAACTTAATAATAATTTCAATGCCATTGAGATCAATTTGTAATGTATTTAAGTTGATTCCTGATGGTGACTATGATAGTATTAAGTGAAATTCAAGAAAAAAAAACACTTAAAAATTTGCTTTCGAAACAATTGACTGTATGAAAAATACTTACATTTTTTTATTAATAATTTCTTAGGTTTAAAAAAATCAACGTCTTCATATGTGTAGAAAAATAGAAATCTAGTAGAATTTTGCTTCATTTTTATAAATCCACAGGTTTAAATAAATTATCGCCAACCACTGTGGTACAAATTTAGCAGAATCCGGCTTCATTTCCAGAATTCTAGAATAATTGAATAAATTAACGTCTTCCAGTGGTATAGGAATTCATAGAAACCCTGTTTTAGTTCCAGAATGCCATAGTTTTAATTAAATTATCTTCTTCCTCTGTGTTACAGAAATCCACAGGAACTCTGTTTTAGTTCCAGAGTACCATAGTTTTAAAATTAAATCCAGTAGTAGCGCTAAGCTGTTATCACATTCTGGTCTTCTGGGTTGATTTCCAGTTTATGGAATGCACAATGGCCCATTTGTGCTGTAGGCCTATAGTAGTAGACTATACTCTTATTTTGGAAGAAGGAGGACCCAAATTATTACCTTCCGTTTTGGTATAGACGTGTAGAGGAACTCTGCTTCAATTCCAGAATTCCACAGTTTAATAATATATTTACTCATATTAATGTGTTCTGTTGCAGTATACAGAGTGTTTCCGATGTGGTGTTACAAACTTTCAGGGATGATGGCGAAGGGCACATGTATCAATTTGAGATAAGGAACCATGGTCCAGAAATGACTGAGTCGAAAGTTACAACCTTCTTGACCTGTTTTCTGTGACCTCTTCCCGCCACCAGATTTGCACAGTATGTTATAACTGAAACTTGGAAAATGCAGGTGGCCCAAATTTTGTTTCTGGGTCTATACATTTCGTCTTTCATCCATTCCAACAGATAAAAATAGGCAGGAATAAGATCTGGTGTCCTTGGTGACCAATACCCACCGCGGTCGATCTATCGTTCGGGGAATGCTTCACCTCGCGCTAAAATGCACAGGGGATCCGTCGTGTTGGAAGAACATGCCGATCCTTGTAGTCAAAGGAATTAAAAAAACTGTTTTCTATAACTCATTATTAACGTTGCTGCCCTCAGACAATCTCAGAGAGCAACAGTTATTTGTCCACATTTCATACCATTTGTAAGGGCTTGTTATGCTTAACATTCAAAAATCTCCACTCTCATTGAAAACTGGACATATGTTTATATGAACATTTTTACTCAGAATAGTTCATACTTTCACTTCTTGAAATTTTTGATATTCCTCCTCAGTCATTCAATATATGCAGACAATTCTACACTTCCGGTAGGCCTACTAACAAAAATTATATTCAACGCTTCCCGCTTTCTTAGCAGTGTGTTCAATTGATAAGAGATACGTTTTTCATTCTCACTCTCTCTCTCTTAGATCACGAGACCAGCTCATAACTCTGAGATACTCATCGGCTGGTTTCCTTATAAGTCGTACGATGTCGTCAATGATAGTTTCGTGATGAGATTGCAATCTGAGACTGAAAAGCGTTAGATAAGCATTTCAATGTTGTACGAGCCATGTCAGAGAATGTCGTGTCAAACAACAATCCACACTTTACGCGGGTCGACTTCCGACATTTTATGACATTTCTGTTGCTCGAGTGGAATTATGATAATAACAATCCGTACAACACAGAAATTGCGGTAGGCTACGAAACTGATAATGCCCGAGGCATAGCATAAGTCAGTGTTTCTACCGTAAAACGTCGAACTTGCGTATGTAAATAGGAAAAATAACTTTTGTGTGATAAGGATGTAGTTATGGGCCTATATCTGTTATCTCAGATTCATTTAAAACACAGATGAGATTTGAAATTAAAATGTGGAGTTATTTTGAAATCTGGACATTTTTTAAATTACTGAAAATGTAAAAAAAAAAATGAGGCTCGCATAAAATGAAGCATTTAATCAAAAAGGACTCTTTTAGTTCATTTGTATTCGCTTTACCTACAAGGTCATATCGCGACTATCGCGAATGGTACAATGGTTGATACATAGGATTTCCATTTTTGCTGTCAACTATGGCCATTCCTCAAACATGTACAGGAAGATCTTTCTCAAAATACGTAGGAACAGGCCATAAAGCTTAATCCTAAACAGTTTTTGATGATGATGATGATGATGATAATGATTAATTATCGATACGAATCTTCTTTGTATTATTACGTTGGCGTCTTTGAAAGGATCAGGAAGATCTTTATTAAGATACATTCGTAAAAAACAGGTCACAGAGCCTAATTCTTAACAGTTCATGATGACGATGATGATGATGATGATGAGTAATTATCGATAAGAATCTTCTTTATACTATCATGTTTGCGTCGATGGAAGGATCAGAAAGATCTTTTTTAAGATACATTCGTAGAAACAGGCCACAAAGCCTAATTCTAAACAGTTCATGATGATGATGATGATGTTGATGATGATGATGAGTAATTATCGATACGAATCTTCTTTGTATTATTATGTTGGCGTCGATGGAAGGATCAGGAAGATCTTTATTAAGATACATTCGTAAAAAACAGGTCACAAAGCCTAATTCTAAACAGGTCAATATGATGATGATGATGATGATGATGATGATGATGATTTGTACTATTATGTTTCTGTCGATAGAAGGATTAGGAAGGTCTTTTTAAGATACATTCGTAGAAACAGCCACAAAGCCTGATACTAAACAGTTTTTGATGATGATGATGATGATGATGATGTTGATAATGTTGATGATGATAATGATGAGTAATTATCGATACGAATCTCCTTTGTATTATCATGTTTGCGTCGATGGAAGGATCAGGAAGATTTTTATTAAGATACATTCGTAGAAACAGGCCAAAAAGCCTAATCCTAAACAGTTCATCATGATGATGATGGTGAATAATTATCGATACGAATCTCCTTTGTGTTATCATATTGGTTTGAGGACAAAACGACATAAGCTGTCCGATGCTCGAATGTTGTAGTGGTGTTTATTGTTTTTGATGATGATAATGATTATGATAAATAATTTAAATCATGTAAGATTAATAAAATTTTCATCGCTAAATGCAGCTACGGGTAAATCAAATCTTCTTCGTCTCGATTCATGTTTTTATAGACCTGCATTTATTTGAAACCGTTGCTGAGATACGAGTGAATAACCAATTTAGTATGTTTTAAGATGCCGTCATATTTTTAAACCATTTGTAGCTCTCTATAACGATTTTATATAAACGCAAATTTTTTATCGATCCGCATAAACATGTCGGGTACTGCATTTGAAATAAACTCAGAAAATAACTCCGAACCAATTGGATTTGGAAGAGTTTTATCGCTTTTTTCTGTATTTTATATGGACGATAAAACATTTAAAAACGGTCGTTACTAGTACAAATGCCGATATAGAATATTTAAACCAGCTTATAGGCTATACGTGCATATTTTAATCTAATACTTATTAAGTGTAAGTGTTTTTTATTCCATTTGAATAAGACACAACTTAAAACCTGTTAAAAGTTTTTATGTTCCTACAAATTTTTTTCCTGTCGTGTTGAAACCTGAATTGTCAAATCGCCCGCACCGCCAACCACCATAACAGAGTATGTTTAAACTTGTTAACTATTTCTACGTGTCTTGTACTGTAGTTTCCGTTTGCGATGATATAGGGCTACAGGACTACC
This sequence comes from Periplaneta americana, assembly GCF_040183065.1. NCBI lineage: Eukaryota > Metazoa > Arthropoda > Insecta > Blattodea > Blattidae > Periplaneta > Periplaneta americana. Next base: position 181,177,011 of record NC_091118.1, on the reverse strand, counting down.
GATGGTAGGAAAAGATACGCATGAAAATAATTAAGTCACTGTAAGATCAAAACTCTCACTCTTATAGTAATTTTTAATTGCATATTCAAGGCGAGCGAACGGCATAGACATATGAAGGTTTTTGTTGTTGTAGGCTCTACTACTAAGATAGAATGGTTAGATATTCTTGTTTTTGGAACCGTTGATACACCTAAAATATGTGATGATTATTTATTTATTTATTTAACCTGGTAGAGATAAGGCCGTCAGGCCTTCTCTCTCTCTCTCTCTCTCTCTCTCTCTCTCTCTCTCTCCAGGAGATTCCAACTATAATATGAAGAATAAAATTACAATTAGTATTAAATTTAAGCAAGTAAAGCGATCGGTTTGGAAGTAAATCCCGAAAACACAAAGTATATGATTATGTCTCGTGATCACAATATTGTAAGAAATGGAAATATAAAAATTGGAGATTTATCCTTTCGAAGGGGTGGAAAAATTCAAATATCTTGGAGCAACAGTAACAAATATAAATGACATTCGGGAGGAAATTAAACGCAGAATAAATATGGGAAATGCATGTTATTATTCGGTTGAGAAGCTTTTATCATCTAGTCTTCTGTCAAAAAATCTGAAAGTTAGAATTTATAAAACAGCTATATTACCGGTTGTTCTGTATGGTTGTGAAACTTGGACTCTCACTCTGAGAGAGGAACATAGGTTAAGGGTGTTTCAGAATAAGGTGCTTAGGAAAATATTTGGGGCTAAGAGGGATGAAGTTACAGGAGAATGGAGAACGTTACACAAAGTAGAACAGCACGCATTGTATTCTTCACCTGACATAATTAGGAACATTAAATCCAGACGTTTGAGATGGGCAGGGCATGTAGCACGTATGGGCGAATCCAGAAATGCATATAGAGTGTTAGTTGGGAGGCCGGAGGGAAAAAGACCTTTGGGGAGACCGAGACGTAGATGGGAAGATAATATTAAAATGGATTTGAGGGAAGTGGGATATGATGATAGAGACTGGATTGATCTTGCTCAGGATAGGGACAAATGGCTGGCTTATGTGAGGACGGCAATGAACCTCCGGGTTCCTTAGAAGCCAGTAAGTAAGTAAGTACTCTATAGACCTATATATGGTGAATGGTAACCTCTGCACAAAAATGCATATAGAGTGTTAGTTGGGAGAGCGGAGGGAAAAGACCTTTGGGGAGGTCGAGACGTAGATATGAGGATAATATTAAAATGTGTTTGAGAGAGGTGGGATATGATGGTAGACACTGGATTTATCTTGCACAGGATAAGGGCCGATGGCGGGCTTATGTGAGGGCGGCAATGAACCTCCTAGATTCTCTAAAATCCATAGTAAGTAAGCAAGCAAGTATTGTTTTATATAATTTTAAATAATCAGCAAACAATAAGTGTTTAGTCCACACCTGCGGAGTAATGGTCAGCGCGTCTGGCTGCGAAACCAGGTGGCCCGGGTTCGAATCCCGGTCGGGGCAAGTTACCTGGTTGAGGTTTTTTCCGGGGTTTTCCCTCAACCCTATACGAGCAAATGCTAGATAACTTTCGGTGCTGGACCCCGGACTTATTTCACCGGCATTATCACCTTCATCTCATTCAGACGCTAAATAACCTGAGATGTTGATACAGCTTCGTGAAAAAGTGTTTAGAATGAGACACAGCACTAGATAATTAATTTATTAAAATTAATAATTAAAGGTGTCCTAAGTTCGATCCTTATTGTACTCCAGAATAGCTTACAAAATATTCAGATAGTTCATGATGACGATGATGATGATGTCGTTGACTATGACTGTAAAAAGCTATGTTTTTTAAATAAAATATTTCAAATGAATTATTCTGCCCTACAGAATGCATTAGAAAGATTAAGAATATATCTACTTGAAGATTATGAATATAAAAAGAGAACGAGACGGCGAAAATGGTCAGGTTTTCCTTCTCAGAAACATGTGCCTTAAGAGATGCATGCACAGACCTAGTCTCTGGTGGTTCATTAGATTATGCAGAAGATATAAATGCCAGGATTATTACGTGCATCCATTTTGGTCGTTAAAACAACTTCTGATACTAACAGAAGACAAAAAGGAAATATCAATCTCAAGGAATGTGATCATTTTGTTAGGGAACAAATAGCATTAAGAAATATGTGTCTACATTCATGCGAGATGTTTTTGTTAGTGAAAGAAGTAACTTTTCCAAAACCAGCTTTCTACTGCCAATAAAAGTTGTAAGTAGTATGGTATAAATTTTATGTTCAGAAATATAACTAATATCCCAGCTGAAAGCCATAATAGGATGTACGATGTACGAGAAAATGGAGTGGTTCCTGTGCTGGTGCTAAATAGCAAGAGAGAAACAGTAATAAGAACTCAGTTGTTGGAGTTAGTAGTCAGTAAATTCAGAATTTATGTATTATTTTTCAAAATAACTTAACTAAATTTTTCAGTAACATTTTTATATTCATTGCATAGTACTGTTACTTTAACATTTTAACGTTAAAAATCTGTTTGTTATGGTAGAGAAAAATTTGCAAAAATTTGCACATACTTATCGTAAGCGAAAAAAAAAAAAACATTAATGAAAGTAAAAATGGCGAACAGGTCGAACCAAGATATTTGGTATTTATTTGGTATTTATTTATTTAACCTGGTAGAGATAAGGCCGTCAGGCCTTCTCTGCCCCTCTACCAGGAGATTCCAACTATAATATGAAGAATAAAATTACAACTAGTATTAAATTTACAATTTACAATAAAAATCAAAATACGAAAAGATTACCTGACTAATTAACACTAGATAATTTATCATAGAAAAACAAAGAATATTTTATATTTACTGAATTACAAATTAAACCTAGAATAACAAAATTGTATAGTGATGAAATTACTGGATATTGAAATATTTTGTGATAGATTAAGGAAACTGTTTACAAGAAATCAATTATTGACCAAGTGCCTAGTAAGTTTGCGTTTGAATTCAATTTTATTTCTACAGTCCCTGATGCTAGCAGGTAGCGAATTCCAGAGTCTTGGCAGGGCTATTGTGAAAGAGGATGTGTATGAGGAGGTGCTATGGTATGGTATTGTTAGTATTGTTTCACGACGAGAGCGTGTGTTCAGATAGGTCCGAAAGATTGGAAAAGAACATGAGAAGGAGAGAAATAAATCGTCCGGTCTAATTAAGGATGACCACGAGGATCCGGAAATTAATAACAAATAAAATATAATGAATTAAATATGAATATTGTTATAAAAATTAAATGTAATAATTAAGCACCGTTGATTATCAATTATGAAATAAAATCTCTCTCCATGCGCATAGTTGGATCTATGATAACAGCCTTTTATTGTTGCCTGTTTTGCTATTATATCCGCTCTTCTGTGAGAGTCGTCTTCAGAAATGCAGTGGACCTCTTCATGAACTTCCCAACCCTTGTTCTGAAGAAGACAGGCGATATACAAGAGTGTAGACAACGCAAAATGGAATGACAAACAATTTTACATTTAATTTTTTTGTCTAATGGATTGTTCGTCATTCACGCATATGAAGCCGTTGTTGTAGACAATTTACGGACAGAGCCATTGCCTAGGATGAGCCTTAGGAGGCTGATCTACGCGATGGAGATTTGTTGGGATACCACAGGGAACAGGATTCTCGGACAGAACATCTGTATTACCAGGATCACGGACTTGCCCACAAATCATAAATCGGTAGTACGCCCTGAAACGAACACCGGTTCACAGGACTATGAGTCCAGCGCTCCAGTTACTGGACCGCCTTGGAGACATTTTACAAGATGTAGTAGCTATGATAATTCATTTTTAATAATAATAATAATAATAATAATAATAATGCAGTAATAATAATAATTTATTTACTTTTATTTATTTACTATTGTTTATTGTGCTGTACAATAGCCAGAGGCCAATAAAGTTCAGCACAAAGCATAATCATAATATGACAAAATTAATAATGACAAAATCATAATAAAAGTTCATAAAATAATTATTATCCATAAAGACTATAATTACAATTAACGACAATAATGACATTGAATGGACGGAATAAAATGGATGACTAAAATACATAAAATAATGACAATTAAAAGTAATTGTAATTGAAAATGAAAGGATGGAATCATATAAATGAATAAACTACAAAATAATATAAAAGTTAATCTATACTAATAATAAATCTGTAGCCGAAATTTTTCTGGTAATTTTCGATTTTCAAAAATAATTGTTCCTAACATATATAATTAACCACCCTGAAACCGAAAATAGCTTTTTTGAAATTTTTGTTTGTATGTCTGTCTGTATGTTTGTTACCTTTTCACGCGATAATGGCTGAACGGATTTCTATGAAAATTGGAATATAAATTATGTTCGTTGTAACTTAGATTTTAGGCTATATGGCATTCACAATACATTATTTAAAAGGGGGGTTATAAGGGGACCTGAATTAAATAAATCGAAATATCTCGCTTATTATTGATTTTTGTGAAAAATGTTACATAACAAAAGTTTCTTTAAAACTAATTTTCGATAAGTTTTATTCCTTGCAAAATTTTGATAGGACTGATATTTAATGAGATAAACGAGTTTTAAAATAAAAATAATTGCAATCTAAGGCAGTATAATGAAATAAAAAACAAATGACTTCGTCTATAAGGGGCCTTGGACAGCAGCAATCGAAAGCTATGAAAGATAGCCTACAGAGAATGTTTCTGTGTTTGTAGGAAGTAATATCGGAAGCTAAATTAACCGATTTGTATAATTAATTATTATTTCACCATTGGAAAGTGTAGTTTCTCTAAATGGACATAATGCTATAATGTTATTACAGTAACTTCAGATTTAATATAATATAATATAATATAATATAATATAATATAATATAATATAATATAATATAATATAATATAATATAATATGTAATATTATATAATATAATTTAAGTTATTTGAAGGCTTCAGAACCATAGTGGGCCAAGCGCCATTTACTGAATACGTAGAAAACAAGGGTTAAAATTAAGTTATTATCATAATTCAATGGAAACCTATATCAAGTAAAATAAAATATACACATTAAGTCTAAATGATGTCAATCTTCATTAAAGTATGGTTGCATGTAATAAAAATTAAGAAACATGTTAAAGGAATTGTCATTGCACCAAATGAGTGTCTCTGGACCAAAATGATCGCATTTTAATTATTTGGATGCAATTTAAATTAAGTAACATATTAAACGTTTTATCCTTCTATCAAACACGAATGTTCCCTGGATCAAATATCCTATTTTAATTATGTAATTACTTTATATTTATTTCTAACGGTTGCAGCGGAGCGCACGGGTACGGCTAGTTTGTAATAATATAATATATATTTAAACAAGAGACATAAATTAAACTGATGTAAAACTACAAAATTATATACTATAATAATAATAATAATAATAATAATAATAATAATAATAATAATATTCTTTATTGCCAGAAAGATATAATACTGTACAATGAAATTGTGAATGTACAAAAATTCTAGCACTCTCCTGAAAGAGGATGATTCCGTGCCCAGGGGAGTATTCGATGTATAATAAAGTTACATGCATAAATTACAATAACACACAAATTCCACAATTTGGGACATCTGGCAGACATCTACGGCTGACCACTAGGATCCAGAATACAAAGCAGAGGTTAAATTAAAAATAAGATACAATATGATTTGCGGAGAGAATACAGAACAATGGTAAATTTAAAAATAAAGTATAATTTGATTTTGGAGAAACAAGAGATGAAAGTTCAAGGAAGAGTAATGAAATGAAGTAAAAAAAAAAATATATATATATATATATATATATATATATATATTATATAGTGTTATAGGCTACAAGTAATCGTAAAAAATTAAAAATTACTCACAATAAATTTCTTACATATATTTTTAAATCTAAAACTGTTGGAGTTAAATAGATGAGGTTATTTCTTTATTAATTTGTTATAAATTCTAGGGCTGATATTACTACTATGGTTAAAAGCAATGCTTGTTAAGCACGTGGGTTCAAACAAACATATTGGTACCCATGCCATTGGCTTTGTGCTTGTGAGTAGTCTATATGATCTGAAATATGTGTGAATCTGTACGAACAAGACCTGAAACCTATGAACTTAATTACATACCAAGAGTAAAGGGCCAAGTTTCACTATTTTTCGTCCTTAACCCTTAAATTGGCAAAACTTCATTTCTCACACTAGCTTATTAAACCGTGTCGGACTGTAAAGAAAACAACTATCGCATTGTTCATATTTTATATATTGTACAATATTATAGTATTGTGAAATTTTAATTTTCCCACCAATTTTTTTTCTGTTCTATTAAAATTATAGCATATAGCCTATTATAACCTGTTGTATCCTATAGAATACTTTGCGAATTTAAGGGTTAAAATCTGTTGCTCTCGTGACAAACTGTATAAGCACTACACCACTGAGAAATTCCAGTTCCCATGACCACTACTTTGACGGGAATCGAACTAATTTCCGCTGGTTTTGTGGTCAGAAGAACTCTCACTTTAGCCATAGCAGAGGATGATAGAGTGGGACTGATAATTGCAAATTTAATGTTCATGTAATTTTGAAATGATAGAGGCAGGTTTTATATACAATTACTTGTTAATGGAAACCATTCCTGGAAACCTATATTTATGACCTTTAAAAAAATGTTTTAGAAGATATTATAATTCTTCGGTGTTCATTATGATCAGCATCAACAATAGACGGTATTCATATAATGCGTATATATAAAACACTTTTAAATATTATCCCAACAACTTATAAACGGAATCATTATTTCTGAAGTTGGGGCCGTGTAGAGAGATTATGATAATCGCCTCGCCGTTCCAACGGTTTCCTCTTCTTCACTGTAATTACGGCATAACATGCATTTATACCCAGAGAAGCCAGTCTTGGGCTACTCCAGAGAGAAACTCTTTAATCTTCGATCTCCCTCTCTTCAAACTGCTGCTGCTGCTTTTAATTTGTGGTTTTTAAAACCTTTTGCTCTTCATGGACATTGGTCGATACATTTTCATATGGGTCCTTCATCATCTGCTCACAGATGGTGGTTACGGGAAAGGCACAACATTGGAGAGAAATTGTTTCTGTAGAGTATCCCTTTTAAAACAATAAGGCCCGGTTTCTTCAACCTTTGTTAAATTATAACAGTGTGTTATTCCATTTTAACTGTAAACTTAACAGTTGAAGCATTTCTTCAACTACTGTTAGTACTAACAGGCTGTTAAAACTTATGTCAATTTAACTGCCCAATTTCATGCAGTTAAACCATTTAACTCTCTGTTAGCATAGAACTATCCAATATGGCTGGTGTGTTAGATGCTGAACTTATATATCTGGATTATTTAGAAAATTATAGCCATGAATACATAAACATATTTTCTGCCAAGCCTCACTTTTCGCTTTCAACTTAGATCCGTTTGTTTGTTTATTCTAATTAATAGGTTTATACTGCGAAATAATTTCCAGCAGAAGGTTTCTTTCGAACAAAGAGTAATTAGTCCCACGATTTATTTTTGTTCCAGTGTTTTCTATTTCATAACAGCAATACCAATACGCCGCTCCACGCTATTGTGATAGACGAGGAAAGAAGCAGAAATCAAACCTGAGAGAATAGAAAGACTTCTATCCTCTCTGAATCAAACAACGGAAACAAGCGAAAATCGCAATTGTCAGAGTTCAGAAAACAGAAGTGAGCCTATACTTGGTTATAGGTTATGGTTAAATTCTAGAATCTCTGGTCCTAACAGAGAGTTAACAAACAGAATGTTAAAATGTGAAGTGTAAAGTTGAAGAAACGCAATATTTTTAACATACAGTTAATTAACGCTATGTTAGGTGCATTTTAACAAAGGTTGAAGAAACCGGGCTTAAATGTTCCTCATTGGCTTTGATGTTTTGTGTTGATGTATGTTGTGTTAAGAGTGTAGATCTAAGTCAGTCATGGGTTTATATCCCGCCCGGGTTATGGGTGAATATATTTGATGATTTATTAAATTTGATCCGAACAAATGTAACTTTTCCTTCTGGAAAAAAAAAGTATATATTGCATTTGCCCGGATCAAATTTCTGCATATTTTTAAAGGGCAAAATTAAAATTCTTTCAATCATTTATCAACACTAATCTCACTAGAGGTTTTGATTTTATCGATAAATCTGCGAGTGGAACACCAACAGATTTATCTAGAGAAAATCGAAACTCGAGTGGAATTTAATTGACTATTACACGATTAGAAGAAAGTATATAAACATTAGAAGTAACGAAATACTCCAATACAATAAAATATTAATTTACGTGCTTACGAAAATACAACTGTCTTCAAATGTATTATTGTATCATCTCAACATTACAGATATTCCGCTAGATGGCAGTAGTGTGTTATGATTAGCTGTTTTCTTGTTATCACTTGTGCCAACTATGGAATCTTCATTGAACTCTGTGGACGGTTACTAGCCAAGAAGGCTTTGTTGATTCAATTTCATTTTTATTAAAACAGTTATATTCCACTTCAGTTATCCGTATCCCAGTAATCAACGTCACTTAACAGATGATTTTCAATAAATCTTAATATTAAATTATCTCTCATACGTGACTATCCATAATATCATATAACAGAAGCTATAACATAACCTAAATAACAAGTGTTAGAAAAGTTTTAATTAGGGATGATGAAATAACAAGAAAAGCTTTAATTAAGGATAATGAAATTAAAAATAAAGGTGAATAATTTTAAAAGGAACAATTATTGAAAGTACAATTTTTAAAGTTTAATGTTTTAGTGGTTGGTGGTTCAGTTGATGTTATATTGGTCGTGTGCGTAAAAGAAGTAGAACTCGTTAATGTACATGGTGTATTCCTCAAATTATTCAGGATTTCCGAATGGTGCTCTTCATTTATTTGTAAATAGGGTTTCAGGGAAGATACATAGCTATGACCAGTGATCTTTATTTATTCTAGTTGTTGAATGCCAATGTGAGTCATATATGGAACTGTTGTGCATCGACTGGAGTGATTTGTAATTTTCTGTTTTTTGACGTCCAGATTAGTGCATTTTGAAATGTTGGCAAACAAAGAAACAAACGTTAGGGAAGCGATAAAATTAAACAAATGCTAGGGAAGCGATAAAATTAAATGCTAGGGACGCGTTAAAATTATGCCATGATTGGTTGAAAAACGTCATTTCGTAACGTTTTATTGGTCAAAAGTAGTATGACGTAGTAAAAATGTAATAGTCATCATAATACCCTGCCCTCTTAAATTGACTGAGCTTATTGGGAATTAAATCAATAGCTTTCCCAAAACATGCTATGAAATATTTAATATAAAACAATTTTTATCTCTAAAAGGAAGCAAAAACAAACAAAATTGCATTAAACCTCTTTTTAAATATCTCAAAGAATAACCCCCTGAAATTAATGACAGTACTGACGGTTCAGTTTGTACACAGGATGGAAGTAAAATAGCCTTGCAGATTTCCAGAGCTACAATTTTTTTTTCCTTCTAGATACTGTATCATACTTCTTGATGATCAAGACGATAATGGTGATGACAATGTCCTTTGCTGTAATAGGTGCAGGCGTGGCTTCGTGGCGACCCCTCTTCAGGGGAGTCCCACAGTGTCTTCGTCTTTTGTCTTTTATCAGGTTTACATAAGTATTCTACACACAAATTCATGTTTTATAACATTTTTCATTCTGGTATAAATGTATCATACATGTTATTATGTCGATTCTTTCTTCTGTAACATTAATTCCCAGACTTTATAATGAAGCTGAATGGAGCCCAATTACAGTATTTTCATTCTGGAATTTTACAGTGTTTTCGTGAGCATTCATTTGTTTATATGGCTCTAGAATTACGATCATTGGTGTGCTTTCCTTTGATTGAGTTAGTATCCGCTCAAAGGTATTCATTCAGGTTATATAAATGATGTAAGTTCTGTCGAACAACCTTCACCCTTCATATAAAAAATGGAACTTAACTAAAAAGCATTTGTTCCACTTTTTGACAGGTAAAATACAATAAAACGTAAGATGGCATTTGTGATTATACCTTATGACAAATAGACCACTATGTCATAAACAACACACCGGTTTGTTTGTAAATACAACAGTATGACACACTTTGATCAATAACGCACCTAAATCCACATTATTTTAATTTGTTTATTTAAAACTGTGTCCAATATGCGTATGCATCAATATTTCTTCATAATGATTGATTCGACTGTGAAGAAATACGTTACTAATAAACAGAAAAACATTCGCATTGTCTGTATTTGTTACGAGAGCCACAGTGTTTCAAAGCAACTGATTGGAAAGTCACTGCAGTGTTACAGTAATCCCCTCAAGACTTCCTACATCACAAAGCAAGAAATTTAAAATTGTGGGAAAATAGTATAAAAAAGAGCGGCTACTTTAAAGCGTAATTTCGACTAGTAATTCCCGAATTTAATTTAAAATATCTACTTTCTTGGCGAAGAACCTTGTAAGTCAGTAAGTAAAGTAAGTAAATCTACTTACTTACTTACTTACAAATGGCTTTTAAGGAACCCGAAGGTTCATTGCCGCCCTCACATAAGCCCGCCATCGGTCCCTATCCTGTGCAAGATTAAGCCAGTCTCTATCATCATATCCCACCTCCCTCAAATCCATTTTAATATTATCCTCCCATCTACGTCTCGGCCTCCCAAAAGGTCTTTTTCCCTCCGGTCTCCCAACTAACACTCTATATGCATTTCTGGATTCGCCCATACGTGCTACATGCCCTGCCCATCTCAAACGTCTGGATTTCAAGTTCCTAATTATGTCAGGTGAAGAATACAATGCGTGCAGTTCTGTGTTGTGTAACTCTTACTGTAGGAATTCGTAACAAGCTGTTTTTTTACGGTGATGGGTTGTTAGCCCTTCGCCCAACCCCCAAGCTGGAGGATCACCCCTTATCGGCTGTCCACGACTGCTTATTCAATATATTCGCAGCTACCCTATACTGATAATAAATCTGTAGCCGAAATTTTTCTGGTAATTTTCGATTTTCAAAAAATAATTGGTGTTAACATGTGTAATTAACCATCCTGAAACCGAAAATCGCTTTTTTGAAATTTTTGTTTGTATGTCTGTCTGTCACCTTTTCACGCGATAATGGCTGAACTGATTTATATGAAAATTGGAATATAAATTAAGTTCGTTGTAACTTAGATTTTAGGCTATATGGCATTGAAAATACTTTATTTAAAAGGGGGGTTACAAGGGGGCTTGAATTAAATAAATGGAAATATCTCCCTTATTATTAATTTTCGTGAAAAATGTTACATAACAAAACTGTTTTTAAAAATTATTTCCGATAAGTTTCATTCTATGCAAAAGTTTGATAGGAATGATATTTAATGAGATAAATGAGTTTAAAAATTTATATAACGCCATCTAAGGCGCTGTAATGAAATAAAAAACAAATGACTTCGTCTATAAGGGGTCTTGGACAACAACAAACGAAAGCTATTAAACATAGCCTACATAGAATGTTTCTGTGTTTGTATGAAGTAATATCGATTAAAGAATATACAAGACTTTTAAAATAACAATATAATACATTTTCACCGCCGCCTCAGATTATAGTATTGTTGTTCCTGCAATAACTATGTGCAAAATATAAAATTTTTGAGTAGGGGGAAAAAAAAACATTAATTCATTCCATGGCAATGGTACATAGGGGATCGTGAATTCTTACATTTTCGAAAGAAAAAAATATAATTACATATCAATATATGTGCTGTATCACTATTTAAGTTATTTGAAGGGTTCAGAACCATAGTGGGCCAAGAACCATTTACTGAAGACGTATAAAACAAGGGTTGTTATTACCATAATTCAATGGAAACCTATAACAAGTAAAATAAAATATACACATTAAATCTAAATGATGTCAATCTTCACTAAACTATGGTTGCATGTAATAAAAATTAAGAAACAGATTAAAGGAATTGTCATTGCACCAAATGAGTGGTCTCTGGACCAAAATGATCGTATTTTAATTATTTGGATGCAGTTTAAATTAAGTAACATATTAAACGATTTATTCTTCTATCAAACACGAATGTTCCCTGGATCAAATATCCTATTTTAATTATGTAATTACCAGGGAAAGGATTTATATGTAAATACATATTTACTTATAAAGCTAATATAATTTATATTTTGCATTATCTTTATGTTTCACAATGTGTAGGGTTGAAAAATCCTACTTTTATTTTCCATATTTTTCCATATTTTAGAGTTTAGTACATATTTTCGTTAATTTCCATATATTTTCCATATTTCATATAAAACAGTCCATATTATATTAGGTTTAACAATAAAACAAAACAAAATTCCATTAACTTTTAAAAATACATTTCAACAATAGAGATTTAAACACATGTTCAGTAATCCCTTTAACATCAGAGTTATTTGAAAATTAGCAGTCCTATCAACAATGGGAAAGTAAGTTACAAAACTGTATTAATTTAATTTAAAATTTTTAACAGACTTCAGTTGTGCAGCTCAACAGTTAAATGCCAGTCAGAGTACACATAGGTTCAGTTTTGTAAATCATACTATAAAGACGGTAAATATGCCAAAAGTACGTCATTCAGTCAATTTAAAATCAAAACTAACAAGTTACATTTCAGAATTTAAAGAAGATGGTTTATCAACTGACAATAAAATATTATTTTGTAATTTGTGTCAGTGTGCAGTATCATCTACACAAAAGTTCCTGGTGCAACAACACATTACAACTAGTAAACATCAGGCCAACAAACAACTAAATTCCAAGCAGAGACAATTGTTTTTAACACAACCAACAACATCGAATGTAAGATCTGAGTTTAACATCGACCTGTGCCGTTCTCTCATCTCTGCTGATATTCCTCTCTACAAACTAAAGAATAAGGTCTTCAGGGAATTCCTTGAAAAATATACTCAACATACAATCCCGGATGAGTCAACACTTAGGAAGACGTATGCTCCATCCATCTACGATGAGACAATACAGAAGATAAGAGATGAAATTAAAGATAGTTCAATTTGGGTTTCCATTGATGAGACTCCCGACAAAGAAGGTAGACTTGTTGGTAATGTAGTTATCGGTTTGTTAAGTGAACAATATTCTGAACGAATTCTTTTACATTGTGATGTTCTAGAAAAGTGCAATAACAAAACTATAGTTAAACTGTTCAACGAAGCTATGGGTATCCTGTGGCCAAAGGGTATTATGTACGATAATGTGTTATTCTTTATTAGCGATGCTGCCCCTTATATGGTCAAAGCTGGACAAGCATTATCTGTTGTATATCCTAAATTGACTCATTTTACTTGTGTGGCGCATGCATTTCATCGTGTGGCAGAAGTGGTCAGAGACAATTTCCCTAAAGTAGATTTGTTGATTTCATCAGTGAAAAAAGTATTTCTCAAAGCTCCCAGTAGAGTTAACGTGTTGAAAGAAATGTACCCTGAAATTCCATTGCCACCAAAGCCAATTTTAACTAGATGGGGTACATGGCTAGAAGCAGTTGAATATTATGCCGAACATATAGACTCTATTAACAATGTTCTCCTTGCATTGGACTCTGAAGATGCAGTCTCAATTGATACTGCGAAAACAGTTACCTGTGACATAAGTGTGAAGAATGACTTAGCTCACATTCAGCATACATTTTCATGCATCATAAAAACGCTCAAAAGTCTCCAAAATAGGCACCTTTCACTATCTGAAAGTTTTGAAATTATAAATAGTACTGTGGAACAACTGAATCGTGGTAGAGGTAAAGTTGCAGATGCAGTAAGAGCTAAGGTGGACACTGTACTTTCAAAAAACCCTGGATATGAAGAACTACAAAAGGTTGTTGCTGTGATGAGTGGTGAATCAACAGTGAAGATTAACTTGGACTTATCCCCAGCAGACATTGTGAAATTGAATTATGTACCAGTTACTTCTTGTGACGTCGAACGCTCTTTTAGTCAGTATAAATCTATCCTCAGAGACAATAGAAGAAGATTCACTTTTCAGCACTTGAAAGAAATGTTTGTAACCTATTGTTATGGTAACAGACAATAAAAATTGTGTTTTGTTGAAACTACATTGGAAGATAAGGTACGTCCATTATATTTTTTGTTTAGTTTGATTAAAATGTACCAATATTTAACGTACATAGTCATTTTTTTATAATTTTAAGTCCATATTTAATTCCATATTTTGGTAAAAATCCATATTTAATTCCATATTTTGGTAAAAATAACTACATATATATTTACATATTTCATATATTTTTAGTCCATATAAATCCGTTCCCTGGTAATTACTTTATATTTATTTCTAACGGGTGCAGCGGAGCGCACGGGTACGGCTAGTAGGTAAATAAACAAATACATAATTAAATAAATAAATATAAATGTGTGCTCTAGGGCTAAACCACAGACGCGGCAACAATAATTTCATTGTTAAACATGACTTTCGTTTCAAAACTTCCCAGTCTAAATAACTGTGTAATTTAAATTTATTGTATTTAAACAAAGAACAAGTCAATTTAAACATTGACGAGGAAGTTTAAAATCAGTCTTAATTGCATATTAAGTTTTAACCCCTCAATGCCCGCCAATCCTACTGTGAAATTTCTAATGGCACCCCATCTTGTGATATTATTTTAAATTCGAAAGAATATGTAATTGTTTATACATCTCATTCATTTGTTATAGTACATCTCATTAATTTGTTTTCGCATCTTTTGTTTTCTTATGTCGACTGGTAACCTGGATTATTGTTATTATAGGATGAAAACACAGTTTAGTTCGTGTAATTTCCTAAATTTAATCAATAAGAATAATTTCTCTTCTCTCTTGAAGAGAGTAGTCCATTTTAAAATAATTTAATACACAAACACAACAAACTATTACATAAAATGCTCAATAAGTCTTTGTAGCTTTATTCTCTTCAGCTCTAATCAACAATAACAATCCAGGTTGGCAAACGACGATAGAAAACAAAAGATGCGAAAACGAATGAGATGTATAAACAATTGAATACTCTTTCAAATTTAAGTATTACAAGATCGTGGTGATGGCTGGGGGTGAGAGGATGAAATCTAATATGCAATTAAGACTGGTTTTAAAATTTCCTCTCAATATCTAAATTGACATGTTTTTTGTTTAACTAAACTCAATTTAAATTATTAAACTGAGAAGTTTTGAAACGAAAGTCTGTATATTTTTACACTATGTCCATATGACCGGAAGTAATTTTATTTACAAGAAAACTTGAGACATAGTAGAGCTGAAATATGCGTTTTGCATTGTATTGCTTTTGGTACTTGCTGTTTGTAGATTTAGGGTTGATTTATGGAATTAATTAATTGCACATTATCTAATATGACATCGGCATGTTTGTTTTGAGAAGTCCTTGTACTTCTGCATCTGATCCAGAAGTTGTTTTACGACTTAATTCTGGTGTATATTTCACAGCATGTGTTCTCATGACAGATTGAAAACAATTTCCAACACTGCTACATGAAGGTAGGAGGGTTTGCGGAACATAATTTGCAATATATTATGTGTGCAACGAGTGATATCTACTGACCGACGTCTTCAAAGAAAAGGTAATTAAAGACCATTAATTATACTGATAACGTCTGTTTTGTAAAATGATTTTTAGTTTATCACTGAGAAAAGTTAATCATGTTATCAAGAAAAATGGGAATTGAACTTGTAGTATAGCTCTTGATGAACAGACGTGATTGCGATTAAGGGATTTGGTACAACTTAAAGGAGTAAAATTTTGGAAATATTAAACAATTTTTTTCTCCATTACTGTATCTTGTACACTAATGAAAATTGCTAAGTGTAAAACACTGTCCTTCTGCTATACGATAAAAATATTTTTACGATTAAAAAAATTATAGCTTATATATTTTTTTCAAAATTCACTGTGCAGTGATGAAGCGTTTCCCTCATAACTCAAAAAGGATCCAACTTGATTTGATGAATTTTTTAATGTGTATTTATGCATGTCATATCTACAATATGATATAAAATCACTTCTCTACCTTTGATAGATTGTCTGATGAAAAATAAATTCATTTTAAAGAATGGTCAAATATTTGTGGGGTCTAGTATATTCTTCTAACACAAAATAAAAAAGATATTATTTGTTAAGGAATGTAGTTGAAACATGTTGTAATCATGAGTTTCAGCAATAAAATAAAAGAAAGAGAACATGAAAAAGTTAACAAGTTTATGAGTCATTAGGGAAACGCTTCATCATTGCACAGTGAACTGTCATCGTTTTGAATTTGAAAAAAGAAAAATGTAAATATATTTTTCGTTAAATCGTAAAAGTTGTTTTTTCATATAGCATAAGGAGAATGTTTTACACATACCAATTTTCACTATTGTACAAGATACAATAATGGAGGGAAAAATGTTGAATATTTCCAAAAATGTTACTGTTGTAAGCTGTACCTAACCCCTTAAATCAGAGGTTCGAGTATTCAATTCCAACCATAGCGCTATATTTTCTAGTAAATTCAAGCGCTTAAATATTGTTTCAAATGCCACTAAGCTTTCTCAAAATCTAACAAGCGCAATAATTAATAATATGTCCCTAATAGAATCAACAAATTTTTAGCTTACAAATCGATTATGTGTTAAACTGGAAAAATCATATTAAGTAAATTACCCCAAAAGTAAATCCAACGTATTTTGCCATTACATCTACATACATACATACATACATACATACATACATACATACATACATACATACATACATACATACATACATACATACATACATACGGTCCCGGGTCAGGTCGATGGCATTTAAGTGTGCTTAAATGTGACAGGCTCATGTCAGTAGATTTACTGGCATGTAAAAGAAGTCCTGCGGGACAAACTTCCGGCACATCCGGCGACGCTGATATAATCTCTGCAGTTCCGAGCGTCTTTAATTAAAACATAACATAACATTTTACATACATACATACATACATACATACATACATACATACATACAGTCCACACCTGTGGAGTAACGATCAGCGCGTCTGGCTGCGAAACCAGGTGGCCCGGGTTCGAATCCCGGTCGGGGCAAGTTACCTGGTTGAGGTTTTTTCCGGGGTTTTCCTCAACCCAATACGAGCAAATGCTGGGTAACTTTCGGTGCTGGACCCCGGACTCATTTCACCGGCATTATCACCTTCATTTCATTCGGACGCTAAATAACCTAGATGTTGATACAGCGTCGTAAAATAACCCAATAAAATAAAAATACATACATACATACATGCAGTCCACACCTGTGGAGTAACGGTCAGCGCGTCTGGCCACGAAACCAGGTGGCCCGGGTTCGAATCCCAGTCGGGGCGAGTTACCTGGTTGAGGTTTTTTCCGGGGTTTTCCCTCAACCCAATACGAGCAAATGCTGGGTAACTTTCGGTGCTGGACCCCGGACTCATTTCACCGGGATTATCACCTTCATTTCATTCAGACGCTAAATAACCTGAGATGTTGATACAGCGTCGTAAAATAACCCAATAAAATAAAAAATACATACATACATACATACACACATACATACATACGTGTTCTGCCCATGGGCAGATCTTTCACTGCAAACCCAGCTTTCTTCATTCTCTCCTATTTTCTGCCTTCCTCTTAGTCTCAGCATACGATTCATATGTCTTAATATTGTCTATTATGTGGAATTTTCTTCTGCCAGGAATTACAGTAGGCCTATATATTTACTGTATTTGCCTTAGCTGTGGGGATGCGTGCGAAGTTTGAAGGAAGATTTCGACATATGAATTGAATAACAGTTTCCTGGTTACTTCTTCTGAAATTAATTGACAAAGCCAGTAATTTGCATCCAGCCACATGCCTTGGTTTATACAGATGTTATCCGCCAGCAGATGAATCGCTGAAATTCAGACTTTTAAGATATTATTTCCTCGTATCCCTTATTTTCCCTCTTCTCTCTCTATCTTTCTCACTCTCTTCCAATTTTTCTTTCTTACTGTAATGCATGTTAAAAATAATTTTTCTCCTTGGAAACTGTATACACGTTTGAAACTAAGAGACAGAGGAAAAAACCGACGATGAAATCATACATTGTGTAACTTGAAATATTTTTCGGTGATTAATTTAATTTCGCTGACATTTTGCTGTTATGAATTCATTGCAAGAAAAAAGTGTTTTAGCACGAAAAACGCGTGGGTTTCGAGAGCAGATGCAAAGTTTATTTGGAATTCAAGCTTGTTCTATGTGCTCTATTTGGCTTCATCTGCCAGATGGCATGGGAAGTACATTTGGACGTGTGTATTCCTACGTTGATTGATGGATTGTAAAAGAAATGTCTTGTACTCTAAAAATGCACCAGTCGAAAGACTGTGTTCAGCTAGAAGTAGTAGTAACACATTTTAGACTACGAATACATATATGGATCCTACTTCAGGAGTTAATAGCTTCTGTCATTAACTTGTTAATTAATTTTATGGTAGAAGAACCCTCGGGCTTTAACATTTGACCTAAGTACAAGGTACTCCGATCCACAAACACTTATCTAGGCCCAGCTGTAGCTCTATCAGTTGAAGATTTCTCACGAATAAGACGGTGGCTCAGTTCCCAAAGAATTGCTATATAACATCTCTGGTGATGCAACATCATTAAATAACTTATGGTGAATGTTATTTAAGCACTGTCGTACTTTATAGTTCAAGTATTTCTTCTTAAATTCTCGATTTATATTCGAAATTAGAGATCAGAAATTTAATTTTCAGTTTCATGTGTGGTTCCAACGCAGCTATTCAAAAAGTATTCCGACCTATAAATTCAAGTAAAAATCAATGCTACAGAGCTATATCTATACAGCTAATCAGTTATCTTTCAACGGATACCATTTCAATGTAAGATTATTGGTACTGAAACTATAGATGTGCTTGCCAAAAAGGATGTCGTATTAAACAACAATAAAAACAAAACAAGCCTTGTAACATATATATCGTCGTTGTTCCTGCAAAACTCCTATGTGCAAAATATGAAGTTTTTCAGTAGGAAGAAAAAACACATTTATTCATCTTATGGCAACCGTACATAGGAGACTGTCAATTCTTACATTTTCTAAACAAAGAAATATAATTACATGTAGGATATTTTATTATTTTATGTATCACTATGTAAGTTATTTAATAGAGCAAAAATCTGAAAATCGATAAATATGTCACATAGGAGTTATTGTAGAAACAACGACGGTATCAATCAAACAAGATATATAGCTTCAAATAATTGGGATGAACTGTAAGTAGTAACATGAGCTGCTCGTAGGAAGTCGAAAGGAGGATAACAATGGTAAAGGAAACTTTTAATAGAAAAATGAACATCTTCTGCGGACCTAAGGAAAAAGAAGTAAAGAAGAGACTAGTTAAGTGCTTTGTGTGGAGTGTGGTATTGTGAAGGACAGAGAACATTAACGTTACGAAGAAGTGAAGAAAGACGACTGGAAGCATTTGAAATGTGCATATGGAGAAGAATGGAGAGTGTGAAATGGACAGATAGAATAAGAAATAAAGCTGTATTGGAAGAAGTGAAGAAAGAATGATGCTGAAACTGATCAGTAAGAGAAAAATAAATTGGCCGGACCACTGCCTAAGAAGAAATTTCCTACTGAAAGATGCACTGGAAGGAATGGTGAACGGGAGGAAAGTTTCTGTGTAGAAGGTACCAGATGATAGACAACATTAAGATACATGGATCATATGAAGAGACTAAGAGGTAGGACGAAAATAGGAAAGATTGGAGCATTCTGGGTTTGCAATGAAATACCTATCCTTATACTGAAAACTATAAATCCTGGTTGGAGCATATTATCTAGTGGAGGTTTTTTTCCGGGGTTTTACTTCAACCCATTAAGAGGACCCTAGGATAATCATTGCAGATGATAAAAGGTCGTAAAATAAACCTATAAAAAGTCTAAGGTAGTTTTCCCAGCTATGAACATCGAATTCACGAATGTCACCCAAGACACCTGTCCGACTCGGTTCAAAGCAAGTCACATTGAAAAATCCACAGTCACATTTGTGCCGGACAACGTCGCAGTTTGTGTTTTTCTCAGAGTTCTCCCATTTCTCCATATTAGGCATCTACATCATTCCGTCGACATTTCTCTATTTGGTTATCATTCCATAGCATTGCTCGAACGCCGGCTGGTGACGCCAGGAGGGGGCTGGCCTAGGGACGAGCGGAGTTGCCTTCTCGAAAACTGGTTACGCAGCCGGTATGGATTTGGAAATGCGCCTAGTTTCAGGGTTATAGCGCAATAGATCGTGAAAGGTCTCAGTGCTGGGTTGTAGTATCCATCTCCAGAAGTTCAATTCCATTCATTCTAAGCCTATTTCAAGGACCCGTTTTGAGTCCAGCCCTCGAGAAATCAAGCCAAGCCTAGCCAACAATAATTATTGGAAGAACAACATCTATAAGTGAACGGTTCTTGGTTGTAAAGTACTGGAGAGCAAGACTGCTGATGACTTCACTGTCAAATGCAGTACGGTAATAGACAACAACAGCATCAGCAGTTTTGAACACTCATAACTCTGTCTTTTTTCTATTTTACATTTAAAATTCGTGTATCTGTAGATCAAGTAAAGCTACTCTCATAAAATATACAGGCATAACATGTTGAGAAAAAGAAACGGACTTCATAATAATATCTTATCTACTGAATCTTAGTGATTACCATCTCCCGTTGGTGTATAATAACATCTGAATAAACCCACGATTCTGTCTGGATCAAATCGTTTGACATTGAAAATGATACATTGCATACAGCTCAGACACCACTATTTATGTGTCATTTTTATATTTTTCTCTTTTTCTCTAACTCTCCTGCGTTTATCTCTGACTGTTCTACATAGCGAGATGATAATTTGAATGTAGCAACAAATATATCAAACATATCACTTATACCGTGCGATTTATACCGCGGTTTGCATCTCGTTGCAAGTTGAACGAACCTCTTCACGGCCGGAGTCTCAGCATTCCAAAATATTGACGAATCAAACCTGGCTGTACGTTGTCAGAAAGTACTGTACAGCCATCTTTGTTGTTGCTCTCTGCATAATGCGGAGGACTCGACCAATGGTTGCTTCCACAGTCCAATTACGAATCTTTAGCCTTGAGGGAAGCAATTACCGATTAAAAACTTGTATGATAGGTTTTCTTGGTCGTGGGGGGATTGGTGGCCGACTCCGCCATGTTGATGTATGGGTAGTCAGTGGGTTAATGCGGGGCTCACTGCCAGGCAGCCCTCCGGCGCTCCGGCCGGCCGGCCAGCGCCTTAACCCCCGCATATGTCAGGAAGGGCTAACTGCCACGCCGCATGTCTCAATACTGTGATATTTGTATCCTAGTTATTATTGGAATTTCAGACGGACAGACTTTGTGGCACTTGTGTTGCTTATTGCTTCAACAGTGCATAATAACAGTTTTTCTTTGTAGAATAGGCTCATAGTGTTGAAAATATGACATTTGAATTGCTATAAGCGCCCAACGATAACAAAATTCTCTTTGTAGATAGTAATGTTGAAAATTTCTGGCACTTATATTGCTACAAGCGTCCAACAATAACAATTTTTCTTTATAGAAAACATTTGTGGCATTTGTATTGCTACAAGCGTGTGAACATTTGTGGCAATTGTATTGCTACAAGCGTCCAACAGCAACAATTTTTCTTTATAGAGAATAGAGTTGAACATTTGTGGCACTTGTATTGCTACAAGCGTCCAACAACAACAATTTTTCTTTATAGAAAACATCTGTGGCATTTGTATTGCTACAAGCGTGTGAACATTTGTGGCACTTGTATTGCTACAAGCGTCCAACAATAACAATTTTTCTTTGTAGGGAATAGTGTTGAACATTTCTGGCACTTGTATTGCTACAAGCGTCCAACAATAACAATTTTTCTTTATAGAGAATATCGTTGAACATTTGTGGCACTTGTATCTTTTGCCACAAGCGTCCAACAATAACAATTTTTCTTTATAGAGAATATCGTTGAAAATTTCGGGCACTTGTATTGCTACAAGCGTCCAACAATAACAATTTTTCTTTATAGAGAATATCGTTGAACATTTGTGGTACTTGTATCTATTGCTACAAGCGTCCAACAATAACAATTTTTCTTTATAGAGAATAGTGGTGAACATTTGTGGCACTTGTATCTATTGCTATAAGCGTCCAACAATAACAATTTTTCTTTGTAGAGAAGAGTGTTGAAAATTTGTGGTACTTGTATTGCTACAAGCGTACAACAATAAAAATTTTTCTTTATAGAGAATAGTGTTGGACATTTGTGGCACTTGTATCTATTGCTACAATCGTTCAACAATAACAATTTTTCTTTGTAGAGAATAGTGTTGAAAATTCGTGGCTCTTGTATTGCTACAAGCGTCCAACAATAACAGTTTTTCTTAGTAGAAAATAGTATTGAAAATTTGTGGCTATTGTATTGCTACAAGCGTCAACAATAACAATTTTTCTTAGTAGAAAATAGTGTTGAAAATTTATGACACTTGTATTGCTATAAGCGCCCAATATTTTTTCTTTGTAGAGAATAATGTTGAAAATTTGTGACACTTGAATTGCTATAAGCGCCAAACGATATAATTTTTTTTTTGTAGAGAATAATGTTCAAAATTTGTGGCACTTGTATTGCTACGAGCGTTCAACAATAACAATTTTTTCTTTGTAATGAATAGTGTAGAGAATTTGTGGCACTCGAATTGCTAAAATCATCCAAAAATGACAGTATTTTTGTAAGAAAATAGGTTGAAAATTTGTGACACTTGTATTGCTACAAGCGTCAAACTATAACAATTTTCATTTGTAGAGAACAGTGTAAAATTGTGGCACTTTAAGTGCTACAGTTCTACAACAATGGAAGTACTGTATATACAGTATGAACCGTGAGTAATGTCATCAATTTCGAGGAGTTATTCTTTGAGATATTTCAAACAAACAAGTTTGATAAAATTTTACTCGTTTTTGCTTCCTTTTCCAGAAAATAGTTACTTTATATAAAAAATTTCATAACGTATTTTGTGAAAGCTATTGAATTAATTCCCAACATTATTAGTCAATTCAAGAGAGCAGTGTATTATGATAATAAGTAATGGAAAGAATTTTAGATTTGTCCTTTAAATGTGCAGAAATTTTTCCGAACAAATGTAAGTTCTCGTTCTGCAACGGAATTTTAAAACGTAGTGTAGTGAGACAACGATGTGGAGGTTATTAATGCCTGCAGAGAGGCAGATAAACGTTGTCGTAGGCCAAGTACCTTGAACAGCTGGCGTGTTCGAGACGACGGTTGATAAAACGAGAAATGTAAAGATACACACACGATTGATTTTAAAGATGTCTCGGGAAATTTGATTTCTTATATGTAAGTTTACCGATTACCTCTCTAAAATGAAAGTGGGAGGGAACTATTTCTAATTGCTTGAAGAAAATATTTGCAGTACCATAAATGGAGCTTTAAAAATAATTAAGTTGATTTATGTATGTAAAAATAAGTTTCTCCTATTGCCTGTGTTCGAAAGAATTTAAAAATACTACCGTATTTTTAATTTTGTTCGCTTAACGTGAAATAGCATATCGTATTTTTATTTTTGCCTGTAGAGTTTTAAATGCTTTAAAATCTTGTTTTTATAACATGAGTTAGGCAACATTATTGTTTTCGTTCTCAAGAATATTCAATTGAAATAGAAATGTAGAAATATTTCTGAATCATTTAAATTTATTTTGAAATACGATTTGTCATCTGGTTTAAGTAAGTATTTAAGTTCGATAATTCTCTAACAAAAATTAAACGGTATATCATCTGTATTTTTTCTTATGAGTTTATTGTACTTGGGAATGACCTTCAACTTCACTGTTCATAACAAGCCAGGTGAAGGGGTTGTTAAGAGCAACAGAGACTTATGTGATTACACAGCGTTGCACGATTTCGTAATTCATGTATTTTAAAGTGCACATTTTTCTGGAAAACTATACAAAATACAGTAAAATGATGTTTGACATTTTTTTGTTCTTCTTTACTAAAGGAATCATCCACTAGAATTATTGACATTACTTACGATTCACCTCGTATATTATATATATTTTTTGTATAAAATTGGTTGGAAATTTGTGACACTTGTATTGCTGCAAGCATCCAACTAAGCTTATAACAATTTTCCTTTCTAAAGTATAATGTTGAACATTTGTGGAACTTATATCTACAAACGTCCAGCCATAGCAATTTTTCTTTGAAGAGAATACTTAGTGTATAAAATTTGTGGAACAACAATTTATTGTTCTCTGTAGAGAATAGCGTAGAAAATTTGTGATACTTGTTTTATAACAGCGCCTAACAATAACAATTCTTCTTTGTATTGAACAGTGTTGAAAATTTGTAGCACTTGTGCGTCAATTCTTCCTTATAGAGGTCGTTACAAATGAAAATTAATTGCTACAAATATCCAGCAGCTAGAGTAATAGGCTTGTACACTCTTCATTCTCAAACTTAGCTACTTTTATAACTTAAATAAAGTTTGTTTTTATAACTTCTTAAATTCTTATTTTATAATTCATATGGAATATTTCTTCAGGTAAATTTAATGTTTTGTGTCTAATTATAATAAGTTTTTTTGGCTTCAATACAATAAATCATTTTCATTGAGTAATTACAAACAAAAGCATTAAATTTACTACAATTCTGTAATAATAATAATAATAATAATAATAATAATAATAATAATAATTAGCCCTGAGAGAGTCTTGGTCTGGACATTTTTGGAAACACAGTACATTTTTTCAGACACACATGTAAAATCCATGTAACATATCGATGGTGTTCAAGTAAAAGGGCTCATCCAACAAAAGAAACATTTTTCAGAATCAGCTATAATTAAATTTTAACACATTATTACTAGTTAATTTGTAGGAAGGAATGTAAACATAATTGTCAGAAAACATGTATTCACGTTTTGTAATTAAATTTTAACTAATTAAAGCAAAAAAGTTACATTTAAAAAATGATGGTTAAGCCCTTTTACCTAAACACCATCGATATGGTAAATGCCACTTCGAACTTCAGCTTAAAACAACACAACATATGAAATGTTCAGAACCATAGTGGGCCAAGCGCCATTTACTAAAACCGTAGAAAACAAGGGTTAAAATGAAGTTATCAACAGTAATCTCACTAGAGGTTTTGATTTATCTAGAGAAAATCAAAACTCGAGTGGGATTTAATTGACTATTACACGATTAGAAGAAAGTAGGCTATATAAAGATTAGAAGTAACAAAGTACTCCAATACAATAAAATATTAATTGGCTTACGAAAATACAACTGTCTTCAAATGTATTATTGTACCATCTCAACATTACGCTAGATGGCAGTAGTGTTTTATGATGATGTTTTCTTGTTACCGGTATCAGTTGTGCCAACTATGGAATCATCATTGAACTCTGTGTACTGTTACTAGTCAAGAAGGCTTTGTTGATTCAGTTTCATTTTTATTAAAACATTTGCATTCCATTTCAATCATCCGGATCCCAGTAATCAACGTCACTTGACAGATGATTTTCAATAAATCTTAGTATTAAACAATCTCTGATACGTGACTATCCATAATATATAGCAGAAGCTATAACAAACATAACCTAAATAATATGAATAAGTGTTGGAAAAGTTTTAATTAGGGATGATGAAATAAACAAGAAACGTTTTAATTAACGATGATGAAATAAAAAATAAACATGGATAATTTTAAAAGAAACAATTATTGAAAGTACAATTTTCAAATTTGAATGTTTTGGTGGTTCAGTTGATGTTATATTGGTTAAACTATAAAACGTCTTTGTATTGGACGTGTGCGTAAAAGAAGTGAACTCGTTGGTGTACATGGTGTATCCCTCAACACATTCAGGATTTCCGAATGGTGCTCTTCATATATGACCAGTGATTTTTATTAATTCTTGTTCTTGAATGCCAAAATGCGAGTCATATTTGAAAGTGATGTGCATCGACTGGAGTGGTTTGTAATTTTCTGTTTTTTGACGGCCAGACCAGTGCAGTTTGAAATGTTGGCAAACAAAGAAACAAATGCTACGGTAGTGATAAAAATAAACAAATGCTAGGGACGCGATAAAATTAAACAAATGCTAGGGACGCGATAAAATTGTGCGATAAGCAGCCATGATTGGTTGAAAGACATCCTTTCGTACCGTTTTATTGGTCGAAAGTAGTGTGACGTAGTAAAAGTGTAATAGTCACCATAATTCAATGGAAACATATAGCAACTTATGTAAAGTATACACATTCAAACTAAATGATATGTTAATCTTCATTCAACTATGGTATTCAGTTAACTTTAACCCTTGCTTTCTCCGTTTTTAATAAATGGCGCTTGGCCCACTATGGCTCTGAATCCTTCATATCACATTTAATAGCGAAACAGAAAATTCATAATCATTCGTGATTTCAACCCACAACGATGACTATCAAGCAACATTAAAAATGCACGCCTTAACCTTTTCATATACCGCGACTGGTACCGCCATGCGGTTATTAAAGTAACAGTTACGTCACGATCACTCAAATTAATGTCACAGTTATTACAGCGCAGACGACTATAAAAACCTCATCAGCTTAATGCTTAATGTCATTGTATACAGCCCGGAGCATTAGATTGCCGTAGCTAATTCCGTGTAACGCATTAATCATGATAACTATAGCTGTCACAGAGAATTTGTCATTTGTATGGATTGTAACTGATCGCCGGATACGTCGGGGCACTGCTGGGAGACACACAGCGCTTGGAAATGTCACTCCTGAGACGCCATGCACGCTGGTAACACTAACAGGTGGGTACGAATGGAGCCTTTCTTTCCACAGCTGATGGTCTGTTGAGTGACTCGTGCGTTTCTACCACTTCCGTAGAGCTTTCTGAAACATTTTATCTCGACATCAATAAAGAGAAATTCAGCGTATTATACCCCTCTTATTCTCTGTTAAAGTTGTAAACGATAAAAGTGGATTTACCTTGCTTTCAAGTCATAAAAACTGTCCGAAATATAATCTCCCTTACATACGAAGAGGATCTTGAAGTAACCACTGGAATTCTTCTTTTTCTGAGTTTCTTTTGTTCTTTATATTTTTCTCCGAAACAAATGAATGTGAACACATGTTCCTTCTCTTTGTTTGTTTATGCTTGCATCTCCGAGTCTTTGTAGAGGTTTATTGCCAATTCCATTTATTGCCTCCGCCCCATTTGAAGTTATGCACAAGTTAAACATTTGTGTAATAGACTTACACAGACCGTCTTTCTTTTATGTTTGTTTCATTCTATGTTTTTTCGTGGTCGTTTTGTTACGCTTCTTCTCATTATCTGATGATATAATGACATTATTTCTTATGCGCGAGAAATACTTTGCACGTGTAGAAATGTTTCTTTCTGCAGTACGACACTGTAATTGCCTGTTTGTGCAGCGGTGTTATTTGCTAATAGGAGAATAAGATATGGTTGTTATTTTTTACCCGAGATTTTATAATATTATAGGAGAACATGGTTGATTACCAAAGAAAAAGCATTACGAATTCATTTGATAAAAGACGACATGTCTGTTGACACGCCATTAGAGGTATAGCAGGCAGAAGGTTAGAGTTCATGTGAGATTCCTGAACCTTGGTACTAGGAGATGATATACTCCTAGTAAGTACAGCGTTCCCTTCGTTTTATTCCTTGGGACAAAATTAATTTAGTAGGAGAGATAGTTCTGCAAACTGTAGAGATTTACAGTAAATAAACCTACAAGAGACAAGTGCAAAAAATAATTCAATCAAAGAAGAGTAATTACGCAAAACTTTCTACGCCGGCTCTTTCCAGTAGGACACGGGTAATGCGTGGTTAGCACGATGATCCTCCCGGCCGTTATAGCTGTCTCATGGAGCTAGATTTCGGTAATCATTATAGATCCAAAATTCATCACGATGCTGGGTTGGCACCGGTTGCATGCACTGGCCGAAATTTCATGAGAAAATTTCTTCACTTTCTTCCCCATGAGGATTCAAACCATTGCTCATTCCGTAACTACATAGTCCCAAAAGGCGTGACGCTTTAGACCACGATGCTACGGCCCGGTAAAGTAATAATAATAATAATAATAATAATAATAATAAGAGCCCGGATGTTTGGCAAAATGTCTTTTTTTTCTGGGTGGAAGTAAATCATTATTTGCATAGATATAAATGTGATTTGTGGTAAATCAAAGTGATAGGGCCAATTTTTATTTTGCCTGTGTAAGTTGTTTCTTACTAATAAATGCCTTTTTTGTCATTTTAAAGTAATATTTCTTGTTTATTTGCAATTTTCTAATTAATTTTAATGTAATGTGTATAAAATTTAAATATTTGAAACAATGACTAACTTTACTAACAATAGTAAATGAAATTTATTTCTTTCGGTGCTTAATCTGCTAGTAATCGTGATTTAATACTATTGGTGTAATATGAATAATGATCGACAATCCACAGTTACAAATATAATATTCTCACGTCTTCATGTTACCAACAATCAACTTTATAATTTTAAATATTAAGCTCGTTCTCATAGAATTTGTCACGTAGCATTTCAAATTGTTCGCTTTCATATTTCCAAATCTTACTGTTACAATTTTGTGCTACATGTGTTTATTATTGTAGGAGAAAGAAATTTGAGTGAGGAACAGTCGGTTATTGTCGGGTGACAGAAGGTATAAGATCGGTTAGCTAGAATGCCTAAATCCAGTAAACATTGAAAAGTAAACTTCATGCTTACGTCAGTGAATTTGGTGCCCATGTGTTTTCAAGCGATGGAACAGTTTTGTTATGTAAGGTTTGCGAAAAGACAGTTAATCACGAAAAAAAAGTATTTTACAAGTCAACATATGTCACCTACGAAGTAAATATGTGAGTTATGTTGATATAATTTAAATTTATTGCTAGAATATATTATGCCTTTTAAAATTTATAATGCCTTTTTCAAAGATTATTGTGCTTTTTTACGTTTTTATTGCCTTTTTTGCCTGCCTATTTTAACTGTTATAAATGCCTAAACATCCAGACGCTAATAATAATAATAATAATAATAATAATAATAATAATAATAATAATATAACTTCCATTTGTTTTAGTATAGTCTACAAAAAGAATGCGGGAGGAAATTAAACACAGAATAAATATGGGAAATGCCTGTTATTATTCGGCTGAGAAGCTCTTATCATCCAGTCTGCTGTAAAAATATCTGAAAGTTAGAATTTATAAAACAGTTATATTACCGGTTGTTCTTTACGGTTGTGAAACTTGAACTCTCACTTTGAGAGAGCAACATAGGTTAAGGGTGTTTGAGAATAAGTTGCTTAGGAAAATATTTGGGGCTAAGAGGGATGAAGTTATAGGAGAATGGAGAAAGTTACACAACACAGAACTGCACGCATTGTATTCTTCACCTGACATAATTAGGAACATTAAATCCAGACGTTTGAGATGGGCAGCGCATGTAGTACGTATGGGCGAATTCAGAAGTGCATATAGATTGTTAGTTGGGAGCCCGGAGGGAAAAAGACCTTTAGGGAGGCCGAGACGTAGATGGGAAGGTATTATTAAAATGAATTTGAGGGAGATGGGATATGATGATAGAGAATGGATTAATCTTGCTCAGGATAGGGACCAATGGCGGGCTTATGTGAGGGCGGCAATGAACCTCCGGGTGCCTTAAAAGCCAGTAAGTAAGTAATAACGATAATACTAATAATAATAATAATAATAATAATAATAATAATAATAATAATAACTTCCATTTGGTTTAGTAGGCCTATAAGTAGTGTACAAAAAAGAACATGTGGACCACGAGTGGTCTGCGGGCCGCAGGTTGATGTAACCAGAGTGTCATTAGACAGATTGCTGGTATGGTGATTCGCTCTGAGGTAGATATAACACACCTCGAAGCCAGTTCAACGTACAGCGGACGAAAAAAACCTGATCTGAGCACGTGGCCTACTCTGTTATGTCGCCCGGCCCGGATATCGGGCCCATACATCTGCGGGTATGGAAAAGAGGAAGGAATTTAATTAATAATAATCATTATCATCGCCACACAAATACATGCGTACCAAAATCTACATCCGACCGCATTTCAAGTTCTTCCTTTCTTTTGTGCTCGTAAGTTATATCTGGAAATTGTGTAATAAATTTATGAAATTAATTAATAACACAGATGTCCGTTTAAAGGGCCGTTGTAAGCGGCGGGGAGGTCCTTTCTGTGAGATAATGTATTTAATGTCGTGTTTCAGGTCTTATACTCGATTCCAGGTGTTCTGCCATATATACAGCTTATTAAAACTAATATCCTACAGGCGTAGAATGTATTTAACTTAAAATACAAAGACGTAGCCTCAATTTACGCGGTTTTAAATTGCGCTCTCTTTTCTTTCTTTTTTCAACTTGTCTGACTTTTTTAAGCGTAGGACAAGTTACAACTTCTCCACCTCATTAGTGGCCCTTGGAGCTCATTCAATTAGCTTTTCACCAAGGAGAGCTAGGTTTGATACCAATCTCACTCAGTGACATTTGTGGTGGCCACAGCGGGAGGCAAGTTTTATCGGAATATTTCGGTATTCTGAGTTATGATAGATCGAGAATTCCTTGATAGAATTAAAAATTCTTACCATGAAACTTCACGAATATAAATAGACCTATATAAACATAATCTTGGTTGCACTGAAATTTCAAATTGTTAGTCATGCATGACTGAGAAGTTAAATATAAATCTGGAGTTGAAATCTATTTACAGAAAATATTTACAGACAATCCGAAATCACTTATTTTACATTATACATTTTTGTAGTATTCGGAATGAACCGTAAGTTATGTCATTAATTTCAGGGAGTTATTCTTTGCGATACTTCAAACAAAAAAAAAATTAATACAATTTTGCTCGTTTTTGATTCCTTTTCTAGATAAAAATTGTTTTATATGAAACATTACATACTTAGCGTAATGAAAGAACAATATGGTTTCAATATTTCCGTCTCTGACTTATTTATTGTAAAGGTAAAAAAGGTAAAGGTATCCCCGTAACATGCCATGAAGGCACTTGGGGGGGGGCCATGGAGGTAGAGCCCCATGCTTTCCATGACCTCGGCACTAGAATGAGCTCTGACCGCCTTTTACCCCCGGGAAAGACCCGGAACTCAATTTTATAGGAGGCTGAGTGAACCTCGGGGCCGTTCTGAAAGTTTGGCAACGAGAAAAAATCCTCTCACCACAGGGGATCGAACCCAGGACCTTCCAGTCCTGTAGCAAGCTGCTCTACCAACTGAGCTACCCGGCCGCCTTATTTATTGTAATGTCAACCAAAAATTATTTTTTGTTAACACATTTCAATTATATTGTTGTCAGAGACGGAAATATTGAAACCATATTGTTCTTTCATTATCATATGACGTATTGGAAAATCTACAAAAAATGAATTCAAAATTCAAATTAATTTCATAGCGTGTTTTGGAAAAGCCAATCATTTAATTCCCAAATATTCAGTTACTCAGTTTCGACAGACGGATTCCGTTTCAACACGTTTTAACTAAGAAAAATTTAAGCATATATCACTCACGAATTCAATGATTTTGTTTTGTTTAATACCCTTTCGTTGCCCTTTACTTTGATTGATGGTAACGTTAGGTCATCGAATAAGCTGTTACCATGTCAAAATACTTTATGAAGAGCCGTCCTGTCGTCAGTGGATCGTTAACCACAGAGTGTTTTAACGCATATCAAAGTGCAAAGTTTTTAGATTCAGGGAATTGTGGAGATAGCGTTTTGAGATCTCTTTAGTGTCTGTGATGAGTCGTACTATATAACGCTAATTCCACGCTGCCTCCCCCCCCCTCCCAGCGCGTACACCCCTACCATATGAGCGTGGGACAGGGGATCCTCTGTCCTAACTGTTCTTCATTCCCGACCCTCATAAGCTTCAGAGTCTCAAGGGGGGCTTTCAGTTTTATGATACCGGGACTTTTACATGGAATAAACAATGTTCTAGAACTGCTACTTTTTTTTAAGGGCGATGTTTGTTGCGTATTTTAGGGTCAGCAATAAAAATATTTCATGAAGGCCATTGCACTTACCACCCTAAACTGTGTGTTTGTTGCTAGTGTCCCGTTATACGAAAAATGCTTGTGCAAAGAAAGATTCAAGGTCGCTTTGGAAAGATTGTTTGATTTGTAATCTGGTTTTAGGCGACTCTGCCTCCACGGTCTAGTCCGCTCTCTGACCCATCCATAAAGATACGTTGGTCAAAAATTGCTTCTCTGAAGTAGAGTGGGCTATGACTACATAGACAGGAAACGAAACGAATATAATGTAATGAAAGAATGGCATTTTCATATACCATACCGTATATTTTTTTTATTTTAAAATAAATTATGTCATGAAATAATGAAATCTATTTAAATAAATTATTTTATTTTAATTTCAAACATATTTACCGTAAGATTACATAATCCGTTACACTGTGGGACGGTCTGTGATATCTTACAGATGTGCTTCCATCACGGGCTTTCCTTCAGAATGACGTCATTTAGAGGCGGCCGTTGATATGATGCAATCTTCTGGTAAATGTATTTGAAAATGAAATGTAATTTTTTATTTAACATAGGCCCTAGATTTTATTATCTTATAAAATGATTTATTTGAAGATAAGAAAACCGAGTATGATTTAGGCCTATTCTTTACGCCGAGAGGTTTAGTTCGTTAGCCGGCTGGTCATGGAACATAACTAGGTGCACATTCATTTGTTAACATCAGGGTTCACTTGTGAGTTAGAAAATAATAATAATAATAATAATAATAATAATAATAATAATAATAATAATAATGTGGTTTATTTACTTTGGTACGGTACATTTAAAGCCTTACGACATACTCTTCCACTCAATCAGAGGAAAAAAAAATAATAATAAATAATGAAATGTATAATTATATTTTAGACAGTGTAGTGGGGCTACGCACTGATTATTTTTCACTAGAATATATAAAATTTGTAATTATTAGGTAGTAACGATATGACCAATTTTATTGAAATAAGCAGAGATTAAGGATGTTTGAGAATAAGGTTCTTAGGAAAATATGTGGGGTTAAGAGGGATGAAGTTACAGGAGAATAGAGAAAGTTACACAACGCAGAGCTGCACGCACCTGCACCTGACATAATTAGGAACATAAAATACCAGACGTTTGAGATGGGCAGGACATGTAGCGCGTATGGGCGATTCCAGAAATGCATATAGAGTGTTAGTTGGGAGGCCGGAGGGAAAAAGACCTTTGGGGAGGCCGAGACGTAGGTGGGAAGATAATATTAAAATGGATTTCAGGGAGGTTGGATATGATGGTAGAGACTGGATTAATCTTGCTCAGGATAGGAACCAATGGCGGGCTTATGTGAGGGCGACAATGAACTTCCGGGTTTCTTAAAAGCCAGTAAGTGAGTAAGTAAGCAAATAAAAATATAGACTATTTTAAAATTTTACATATTACTTTTTAAACAATAAGTTATGGATCCTATTTTAAAGTGAACAAAAATCTTAAATCTCGGTGTGAAAATTCTTAATTTCCGTGATATTTCGCACAAAAGATATAAATTCGATGTTGTATATTACTGTATAATTCTACAAAGACTAGAGATCAGCAATATCATCGAGGGAATCTTGCAGTTCTTTGTAGTATACTTCAACATACAGTTTTCTATCGACACTGAGATGTTGTGTAGAAACATTTGCGTAACAGTCTCCCATCTTGTGTATGAATAATATAAACCAAATGGCACCACAAAATTTTCAGGCTATTTCTGCTTCATATTGCATTTAAAAATAAAGTCGCTCGAAATTCCGTTTGAATATTACATACAAAGTTCAGATTTGAAATAGTTTTTGAATATTAAATTCAAAATGTTGTTCACATATATTAATTTTTGAGCACTTTAAATAAATTTAAATTTCTTTAAAAGATTCAAAATTCTCTTGGAAAACACAAATTTCGAATAAGTTTGTGCTAAAAATAAAAAATTTCGCGAGTACACCGAATTTCTCGTCATTTCGCGAGTTTACACGTATGATATTTTGATATAATGAGTATGTTTTAAATAAATTTAAATTTCTTAAAAAAATTCAAAATTCTCTTGAAAAACACAAATTTCGAATAAGTTTGTGCTAAAAATAAAAATTTCGTGAATACACCAAATTTATCGTCATTTCGCGAGTTTAAACGTACGATATTTTGATTTAATAAGTATGTTTTAAACACTTGAAAAACCGTATTTCGCGAATTCGTGGTTTGCAAAAGCTAGGTATCTCTAGTTACACTGTAGATGTTTTTAGGGAATTCAACGTCATGTTGATATCTTGTTACGAAAGTTCTACTAAGTACAATATCATGTTAGTACATAAACGAAAATGAGTTGGGTGTAAATTTTCGAAGTCTTGATGTATTATTATACAGGGACATCATTTTATTTTTACTTCAATTTTTATTGTACCTGAGTTTTTTAATGTACTTCACTCCCACCCCCTCTACTAGTAAACTTCCAACCGTTCTTCACACAGAACCAAGCGTATACAGTCAAAGTCGCCTTACGGTCATAGTAAACACAAACAGTACTGAGTTAGTGAGTATAGTACGTTCCAGAAATATGTTCGCTTTCAATATTGAATCATATTCTCGCACAGGTACTGTCGTCCGTTTGCCTATGTCGCATCCCGGTTTCTCCCACCCACTCCTGCCCGTCCTTTTGTGGCTGGGCTGTCTTCGCTCTTTTCTGAAAACATTAATTTCTGTTAGGAATTGGACGTCTACGTAATATTATACAACTGTTTAAAATAACTTAAATAAAAGGACCTCGTTAAGTAATTAACTGTCACGTGATTTCCCCCCTTTCTACGACCCAGCGACAAAACCACTTGGACGGACAGTAAATAGCATGTCTGAATAATTTTATCTTTTCGGATCGGGCAGAAATGAAGATTGAATTTACAGTACGTAAGGTACTCTTTTATAGATTAGGTACACAATTATTTCAACATGAGTTACTAGTACGAAAGACGAAACTGGTAATTAGAATTAGCTATAATAGTCTATGTGTGATAATTGCAAAAAAGAACTGAAACCTGTATAGAAATGAACGGCCATCATTTTCAAATATTTGTTTAAATATCCATATTATGATTATTTTTCAATTTAACTTAATTCTCTATATTGTACGCTAATGTTCTGTAGACAATATAATATACACTGCATAATGAATACGTACGAATGGATAGCTCAGTTCGAGAGTAAAAACACTTATTGTTAATACTTTACTGTATTTTGATTAAAGAAAAACCTAATCAAAATTATCAAACTCAAAATCGCGATATTTTCTACTTTACGTTTATGGATGAACTACTTTTCATCCCTCCTATACCTAGTAAAGTGATTTGTTTGTATCTTACGCCAGTATCATCGAACTGCAGTCGTGGAAGAGGGTAGCAAACGGTGTTTCCGGTTCACAACCTTTAAGCCAAAGGTATAGCCAGGTTAATATTAGAAATGTTAGTAAAAATAAAATGATTTCTCTGTACAAATAACATGGAAATATCGGAAGTTCTGTTTTACGCCTTACTTGTAAATGAATACATTAATATGTTGAGTGTTTTTATTCTATGTCTGTTATGCATTTTTTGGGTCTTTTTAGACATGTTATATGGACTCTTGATGGTACTCTCGTGATATGAGCCAGCATGACGTCATATCGTCAGTTGAGACAATATGGAACGTCACATTGACATGGAGTAATATGAATACAATAGACGAGATTTTAATTCGTAATCGAGATCCCCACGCAAGTAAATGCATACATTAATTGTAAAAATTCCAAATAAATGGTGTAAATATGCGTAACAGCATGTCCATAGCTTTAATGAGAACGCGTCCAATGAAATTAAAACGTAACGTAAATAAAATGGCGATGCGGAGGGCTGGAACTGCAATAACTGTTTGTACACAAGCGAGATTTACTAACTTTTGGCGTGTGTATAATATTATGTTTAAACATGTGATATGTGATGGGGCTTGATTTAGTGTTACGCGAATTAGAAAAAATTAGTAAAAAATTGTTCACAAAATTTAATGTCATTACTTCATGGGGAAAAAAGTATCAAGAGATATTAGTTCGGGAAATAGCCACTTAGAATAATATGTGTGATGGGACGTTAGCATTCTATTAATTCATGGAATTGAAAGACATAATTTATAATCACAGTGATATAAAGAATTATGTTTATTCGGTGGTACCCGTGTTCTCTGCTTTCCAACGAAGCTGATTAAACGTCAAGTAATTTGTTAATAATGCAAAAGTCAATTTTATGAAACCACTTCTGATAATTGGATTGAATTCTTAATGAAAAACTCGTTAATTTGTGTATGCCATAAAACTAAAATACAAACAGGCTTACATATTGCACGACTAGATTCCTCAGAGATATGGAATCGATCCCGGTTAACTGGCTGCAATACTGCAACAAACATAGTCGCCCTCAACTCCCCCCTTCCCCTCCCCTGCACCCGCGTACGCGATAACCCTCTTGTTCGAATCCGGTCTGAATTGCATGGTGTAGCCACAAACCGTGACATTTCTACGTTTCAAATAGAGTTGCGAGATAAAAAGAACTTTCAAGATTTTTCTTTGTGATAAAATTAAATAAAGAAGGAAAAGAAAATGGAAAATATATTAATTAACTTATTTAAAGGTGGATAATAAAAGAATCAGCATGTCTGAAGCAATAGAGAATAGTAGAAAAAAGAACGGAAGAGACAAAAGGCAATAAGGAAAACATGAAAGAAGGATCATTAAATAAAATAAATGAAAGAAAATATGATAGGGTACAAAATATATTCTAAAATATACTCTCGAAGACTGAAACCACTAGAAAAAGCAATTATACTGTAAGAACAGGCTGTCTTTCATAGAGGAACATTCTGCAAAGACTGCATTTTACATTGAAACATGATAGATAAAAACATAGAATTTAATATCCCCACATTCTTGAATTTTCTAGATTTATTAAAAGCTTTCGAAGATGTTAATAAAATATTGCAATGGAAAATATAATTAAAAGTGTGAATATCTTCTTAGACATTTACTGAAAACGATTCAACGTGTATATTTAAATACACAAATTAAATTAAAGATAAAAAGTGCTAACGGTAATGTAATCAATCTAGAAGTATGGCAAGTATGTCGAGTATCACTAACATTCTTTAATTTTTATATTGACGAAACCATCAGAAAATGCTGAGGAATTTTAAGTCAGAATTAGAGTTTAAATGCATTCATTTTAATACGCTATTCTTCGTTAATGCACAAGTGGTAGGCCTATTTGCTGATTAGAAAGAAAATTTATAAACATATAATCAGCTCAAGCAGGAATCGAACCAGCTCCGAATCAGTATGTAAACGCGACACCTACATGAGCTACACCGGTTCGGTGGCTCAAATATTGCTATTAGTAAAAACGTTGTTAATACATATCAATGTTAATAAACATTGCTAATAAGTCTTGGTAAACATTGTTAACGCATGTTCACTAATGAGCAATGTTAATATTTAATAAAGTTTGGCAATACATGTTCATGAAAAACGTTAATAAACATTGTTAAAATGTAGTCAATGCTGTTAATAGATGCTCCTCAACAATGTTAATAAACATTGCTAATACTTAGTAAAGATTGTTAATACATGTTCATCAGCAATGTTAACAAATATTGCTTTGTAAACTTTGTTAATAAGTGTTCATCAGCAGTGTTAATAAACATTGCTAAAATTTAGTGACCTGTGTTAATACGTGTTCATCAACAATGTTAATAAACATTGCTAATACTTAGTGGCCTTTGTTAATACATGTTCATTAATTATGTTAATAAACATTGCTAATGCTTATTAAACTTTGTTTATACATGTTCATCAACAAGGCTAACAAATATTGTTAATACTTAGTATACTATGTTAATACGTGTTCATCAACAATGTTAAAAAATATTGCTTTGTAAACTTTGTTAATAGGTGTTCATCAGTAGTGTTAATAAACATTGCTAAAATTTAGTGATCTGTGTTATTAAACATTGCTAATACTTAGTGGCCTTCGTTAAT
Organism: Periplaneta americana; assembly: GCF_040183065.1. Classification (NCBI taxonomy): domain Eukaryota; kingdom Metazoa; phylum Arthropoda; class Insecta; order Blattodea; family Blattidae; genus Periplaneta; species Periplaneta americana. The sequence continues at coordinate 181,138,645 of NC_091118.1, read as the reverse complement.
AAATGTTCATTAATAATGTTAATAAACATTTATAATGCTTATTAAACTTTGTTTATACATGTTCATCAACAGGGTTAACAAATTTTGTTAATACTTAGTATACTATGTTAATAAATGTTCATCAGCAATGTTAACAAATATTGCTTTGTAATCTTTGTTAATAGGAGTTCATCAGCAGTGTTAATAAACATTGCTAAAATTTAGTGGCTAATACTTAGTGGCCTTTGTTAATACATGTCCATTAATAATGTTGATAAACATTGTTAATGCTTATTAAACTTTGTTTATACATGTTCATCAACAGGGTTAATACTATGTTAATACGTGTTCATCAACAATGTTAATAAACATTGCTAATGCTTGTTCATCAACAGGGTTAACAAACATTGCTAATACTTAGTATACTATGTTAATACGTGTTGATCAACAATGTTAATAAACATATAATACTTAGTGAACATTGTTCTTACGTGCACATTAACAACTTTCAACAGGAATATTAAAGAATTATGGTATGGACGCATCAATAGCCGTTTCGTACACCACGGCCAGCTTGTTTATAGGTTACAGTATATCGTAGTACTTTCATGTCTGTAAACCACCCCTCCTGGGATTATAGGTTCATAACATCACTTGCTTGTGAAGCAAATGGTCCGCGGATCTCTGGTGGTCTCAGAACCTTGGGTTTGGCACTATTGTGACAGAGCAACCTGCTGCTATAACATTGGGTAACTTTTATTGCCGGCTTCCCGTGTTCCAATATTGAATAACGGTAGGGCCGGTGACCCTAACGCAGAGGGTGCAGGGAGCACAACTTTCTCTGCGGGGCTCGGAGAACTACGACCTCGAACACTACCAGTTTCAAGGTCAGATTTCGAAATCTCATCTGACCCACTGCCCTCTCCAACCGATCACTATGTTCACTATTGTGACTGGGAAAACTGGCTTAGCTAACAGCTTCTAGACTACAACAAGGATTTCAGAGACCGCGAGGTGTCGTGCGATGAAATGAAGCAATGGTGGAGTGAAAAAGACTGCAGAAAGCTGAGAGCATCTCCATCAAAGCGCCTTATCAGTCATAAACCTCATACGACCTGTTTCAGGTGTGATCTCTGTTCATGTGAAGAATGATATCGCATTATAAACAAATGCACGTGGCACGGAGTTTCATGATTGGCTGTGTGTTGCAGTGCAGTTGCTAGTGGCAGTGGAAAAAGTAATGAATGCACATACTGTAAGTGGAATATATTTACTTGGCTGTCATAAAGAATACTTCCCGACAATGCTATTCGTCTATGAGATCATCAGAGTGTAAAGAAGTGGTATATACCAGATTGAGGAGTGCAGAATCGTACTGATGAAATTAAGAGTGGATAAAGAGTTACATTTTTCTGTCTTTATCCTATGGAAGTAGTGCATTTTGTATCTTCATCCTTTTTACTATACTGTATGTACATTAATCGCTATCTACTGAAAGAGACTAAAAATGTAAGTACTACTGAAGAGGGCTAATTCTCGAGTACCCTACCTGGAAACGATTCCGGCTCCTTCGGATTAATACCACTTCAACTAGAGCAGAGAACGTTGAGTTTATTTACTACATATAAATGACCTTGTCCCGAAAATAAGAGCATAACGCTGTGGGCGAAATCATAGCGCTTCGATCACCTCACTGATTTTATCTTCCCACTTTTATGGTTTTGGGTAAAACTCGTCCAGCCCCTTCTATTTCGTAAGGACGAAATAACCCATTTTTGCTTATTTTGTGATCGGGATTACATTATTTCACGGTGGGTTAATTCGATAAATGCATCTCGATCTGGGGATAATGATAGGGTCGGGTGATGAGCAACAGGTCAGATTTTTACACATTTACAAAAGTGGTACTACATCCCAGTTTCTCGGAAACAGGGCAGTGCCTTTTTGAAATATACCGTTAATCCGCATCTCCATAACGAACTCCTTCAACCACCGCCTTAGAATGGACGTTTTTATGAATATTTTAAATTCTAATCCAGTAATGTTCAACACGTTAACTGCATTGGATCTCCTAGTTATTTTTTCTCTCTTCCTAGTATATTATATAATTTTCTCCTCCCATTTCTTAATCTTCTTCTTATATTAGGACTTTGTTCTATATTGTCACGTCCACACCTGTGGAGTAACGGTCAGCGCGTCTCGCCGCGAAACCAGGTGGCCCAGCGGGTTCGAATCCCGGTCAGGGCAAGTTACTTGGTTGAGGTTCCCTCAACCCAATACGAGCAAATGCTGGGTAACTTTCGGTGCTGGACCCTGGACTCATTTCACCGGCATTATCACCTTCATATCATTCAGACGCTAAATAACCTAGATGTTGATACAGCGTCGTAAAATAACCCAATAAAATAAATAAGAATAAATAAATATATTGTCACATCGATAACTCGACTTGGGTATTCCGTGGAAGATTCCTTTTAGACTCCACAGGACCTCTACTCAGACCTCTTGAACTTGTGTCTTAAATATTTTGTCATACTCCTTTTTTTTACTCCAGAGTTTAACTTCAGCTTACATATGCATCTAAGATACATCAGCTTGCTGATTACACGGTTGAGTTTTTTCAGAGATTTTTTTCCAACTGTAGGCTAAGGCGAATGTCTTGTAATCAATGGCGAATCCTCATCCTCATTTCGCCAAATACCACCACTTATCAGGTAGGGCTAGGATTTTGATGACCTATAAGTCATGAAAAAATGTCCTAAAAACAATGCATTTATGATCTAAAAATCTTTTAAAAATGTCCTTAAAAATGCCCTAAAAATTGATCTTACATAATTGGCTTAGTAGGAAAAGAGTTTTGTACTACTTAATATTTAGACTAATAATTAAATTAAATTCTACTACTAACATTTAAGTTTATTTAATTTTACACAATTTTTTCTTAAGTAATACACTTTAATTAATTATTTTACCTGATGTAGTTTCCATGTAGTCCACCACAAGGCCACTCTTATCCGGAACTAGCAGGTATAGAGGAGCCTATATTGAAGGGGTGGTTGGACTGATCCATTACATGGGGTGTACTACGTTAAAATGGGCAATATTTGTGTACAAAAACGATTAAAGTATTATACAAAATATGTAGAGAAAATATCAAAGGAAATAAACATTATTTTACATTAATGGGGATTTATGGCCAATATTAAATGAAACTGCCTCAAAAATGACCGAATAAAACAAAAAAATGCTCTTATGAGTTGAAACAGGCAAAAAATGCAAAAAAAAATGTCCTAACAAATGTGTCTTAAAACACTCAGTTTATCACATAACATATAAATACTAAAGCAGTTATGTTTCTGGCTTAATAGAAAAAAGATGCAATTTCATCAAAATCCTAGCCCTACAGTTATCACCAATTCCATCCTCGCTAGTAATAACATAGTAGTTGATACAGCATTGTTAAATAACAGACAATAAATAGGACATACTTTATTTTAAGAATATCTTGCATATCGGGTTCTTCTCGCTATCCCTAGATTACGTCCGGTAGTCGGCCTGGTATTTGGAAGATTCTGTTATTAGACTCCTGGAAATTTCAATTAAGACCTCTTGGACATAGCCTACCTAATGTTTTTATATTACACTTTCATCGAAATTTAACTTCAATACATATTGTTCAACTAACACTACCTGCCTAACATTATTATTATTATTATTATTATTATTATTATTATTATTATTATTCGATCTGGTTGGCGAGTTGGTATAGCGCTGGCCTTCTATGCCCAAGGTTGCGGGTTCGATCCCGGGCCAGGTCGATGACATTTAAGTGTGTTTAAATGCGACAGACTCATGTCAGTAGATTTACTGGCATGTAAAAGAACTCCTGCGGGACAAAATTCCGGCACATCCGGCGACGCTGATATAACCTCTGCAGTTGCGAGCGTCGTTAAATAAAACATAACATTATTATTATTATTATTATTATTATTATTATTATTATTATATTTTGCGTCTTTTAGAAGTAGAAATGGCTGTTTCCGTTGAGTTAGCCTGAGTGGAGACCTGAACAAGACAGCACAAGTCCCCATATTCGCAGCGAAATAATATCTATGCCCTAAGCTGGACTCGATCTCACGACTGTTAGCAGTTGCATACATCACGGCTGACATATCGGCTGTGGACCAGGAGGTAAAGCTGTAAGAACTCCAATATCAGTCTTTTATTAAGTTGTTTGATGGGTCCTGACATACGAATCGCCTCCATTTTCATCGTCTCAATTCAAGAGAATAAAATGGTTGCTTCGTTTTTAGTATCTTGAAAGCTGCCGCGCTTTACAATGCAGACGAAAATATCGTGAGTCGCTTTAAGAAGTCAGAATGTTATTGATAGCCTATAAATGGTTGTTCCGCTATTGAACTTGGAAAGCAATTTCTATTTCATACATTTTTATGTCTTTTCTCTTTTTTTTTTCTCTCATTCCTTCCTCTCTTATACATTTTTTAACGATTGTCTATCCTATATTTTAGAAGGCGGACAACAGTAATGGTTAAGAATCGTTACCCTGCAGCTACGTTTCGGTTAAAATTTCATCTTTCCCAATTCCACTTCTTCCCCCCCTCCCTCTCCCCCTCATGTTTCTGTTCCATACTTCTCTGTTCGTGTTTCTTCTACTTCGGTAATAGCGGAGTGACCTCAAGAAATAACTCACATAACTTTAATATTGCGGGGGCTCCGCCCTGCGATCTATCCTTGCTTCGGGACTGACAACTCTCTCATAGATAGATTCACCCTCCTCAATGCAGTGTCGGAATAGCCTTCCATGCCTTGCTGGACCACGGAGACTGACGGAGATAAATCTCCTGATACTACAGAGAAGACGCATGGTCAGTAAATAAATTGTCCAGTAGCTTATACCTTGAATATGAATCAATTCCGGCGTACCAAAAATAACTTCTTTAGTTCAAGTGAATTGCGAATGTAACTGCTGATAACGATAAATCTGATGTTAGGTCTATTACAAACTAGTTTCCTTTCTTCCTTTTTTTTTTTAGTTGGTTATTTAAGACGCTGTATCAACTACGAGGTTATTTAGCGTTGATGAGATTGGTGATAGCGAGATGGTATTTGGCGATATGAGGCCGAGGATTCGCCTTAGATTACCTGGCATTCACCTTACGGTTGGGGAAAACCCCGGAAAAAACCCAACCATGTAATCAGCCGAAGCGGGAATCGTACTCGCGCCCGAGCGCAACTTCAGACCGGCAGGCAAGCGCCTTAACCGACTGAGCCACGCCGGTGGCTTCTTTTCTTCTTATTTATTTATTCATTTAAGGGGGTATACAGATATCCAGACGTTTGAAATGGGCAGGGCATGTAGCACGTATGGGCGAATCCAGAAATGCATGTAGAGTTTTAGTTGGGAGGCCAGAGGGAAAAAGACCTTTGGGGAGGCCGAGACGTAGATGGGAAGATAATATTAAAATGGATTTGAGGGAGGTGGGATATGATGGTAGAGACTGGATTAATCTTGCTCAGGATAGGGACCAATGGCGGGCTTATGTGAGGGCGACAATGAACCTCTGGGTTCCTTAAAAGCCAGTAAGTAAGTAAGTAAGTAAGTAAGTAAGTAAGTAAGGAAGTAAGTAAGGAAGTAAGTAAGGAAGTAAGTAAGGAAGTAAGTAAGGAAGTAAGTAAGGAAGTAAGTAAGGAAGTAAGTAAGTAAGTAAGTAAGTAAGTAAGGGGTATACAGGTTTGAGAACTAAAAAATCATGAAAATTCACTATCTTTTTTTCTCAGCAACTATTAATTCTTTCACCTTGCAATTTGACATGCTTAGTATTCACTGTTTTTACAATGTATAGACTATTTTCAGATTTACTAAAAGTTTCACCATTATGAATAATTATCAACAGTAATCTCACTAGAGATTTAGATTTATCAAAACTCGACTGGAATTTAATTGACCATTACACGATTAGAAGAAAGTATATAATAGTACATTATGCAACGAGCCTATAATGGTAGTAATTAAGACGCGAGTATGTTTGTTTATGAAACGCGCAAACGAGTTTCATAATTTTCATACGAGCGTCTTAATTACCATTATAGGCAAGTTTCATACGACTTTTTATGCTCGACCATATTTCTAACTTGAAATTATTCACAAGTATTCATGTTATGGTTATCTAAGTGAGGAGCGGAACTGACCTTCTAAATTGTGAGATGTGCGCATACGCGAAAGTATTGATTTTTTCCGAGGGGCGAATGTCATTGACCTTGATATAATCTAGAGAATAACATGAACATTAATCTTGATATAACCTGGAAATTGATTTAGAATTGAAAAACGAGATGACAAATTGAATTTATTTGAATATTATTTACAATTAACGCTAATTATATTATAGTAACAGAACATAACCTTCTGCGAGAGTATTGGATTTCCAGCCTCCGTGACGTCTTGCTAGTTGTCTTTCGATTGCATATCCGAGAATAGTCGATACTTGCGGTTTTATAATGCTACAATGGTGATTTCTCATTGGCTGAACAACTGAACTATAATGAATAGGTGTACTTAAATGAGGTCCATTAAAGGGCTACTACCAGGTGTATAATTACTACATTTCGGCATGGTCGAGCATAAAGATTAAAATAAATAAAGTACTCTAATACAATAAAATATTGACTTACTGAAATTCTGTTTCACTAATGTTAGCTTCATCAAAACGTATGGACGGAGATGCCATTTTGAGTTGGCTGTCTATGCTGTAAACTAATGACGATCGCAAATCATGTTTTATAATACCGTAAAGAATTTGCAGTTTGAAATATTGGCAAACAAAGAAATTAATGGTAGGAAGGTGATAAAAACAGGAGAAAGTATATAACGATTAGAAGAAATAAAGCACTCTTATACAATAAAATAGATATTAATTGACTTACTAAAATTCTATTTCACTAATGTTACCTTCACCAAAATGTTTGAACGGAGCCGCCATTTTCAGTCGATCATCTAAGCGGGAAACAAATTACAATCGCAAAGCATGTTTTATAGTGCCGTAAAGGATTTGCAGTTTGGAATGTTGGCAAACAAAGAAACAAATGCTAGGGTAGTGATAAAAACAAACAAATGCTAGGGAAGCGATAAAATTAAACAAATGCTAGAGTAGCGGTAAAATTGTGCGATAATCAGCCATGATAGGTTGAGAGACGTCCTTCCGTACTGTTTTATTGATCAGAAGTAGTATGACGTAGTAAAAGTGTAATAGTCATAACAAAAAGTGGTCTTTTTTGTGCACTGATGTGCCGTTTTTTATGATAATGTTCACAAATATGAATATTTCTGAACCATTCTTCTTTCTATTTATTCCTGAATGTCAAATGAATAATATGAACTACAATCTTTGAAACGTCTATTTTTTTTTTTAATTTCTTACGACAAATTAAATTTTTAATGTTTTTGGGTAAAATTTTGTTTTTAAAAAAACTATAAATGTTGTAGTTCACCTTGTTCAGAAGTATGAAAGACAGTTGCATGGAAAATTTTACTGCGGTATCTTAAAAACTCACAGAGTTATAAAAAAACGGTTTTGAAAAATGCAAGTTACAGGAAATGAGCGTTAAACATACCTCACGTGTGGAGGTCTAAATAAGCTCACGCTTGCACGTTTATGGTCATATCTACTGAAATATTGTATAGGCCCTATATTATATCGTAAACATTCCTTCACTGACATACAGATAAATGTCCAATCTTTATACAAAATAAATAAATAAATAAATAAATAAATAAATAAATAAATAAATAAATAAATAAATACATCGAAAAATGACTTTTTACCCTCAAATCTGTATATCCCCTCATAATCTGGCAGGATTAAGGCCATCCTACCAGATAGAACATATAAATACAAAAAAATATAAATACTGACAAACGTAATATGATTACAAATTAAATTAACGCCCTATAAAGGGTCAACAGGCTCAGAGAACACTATAGAGCACTTATTAGGCTAATACAAAACTAGTTAAAATAACAGTAACAGCAATGATGATAGTGATGATCATATTTTATTTTTTATTTATTTACTAATATTTAATATGCTGTACTGTACAACAGCCAGGGACCAACAACAATACTGTCGCCCTCGGTAGCGTAGTCGGTATAGCTCTGGTCTTTTATGTTCGAGATTGCGGGTTCGATCCCGGCCGAGGTCGATAGCATTTAAGTGTGCTTAAATGCGACTGACTCATGTCACTAGATTTAGTGGCATATAAAAGAACTCCTGCGGGACAAAATTCCGGCACACCTGCGACGCTATATATAAATCCCACAAGTGTAGCTGCCCTTCAGTAAGGGTTGCCAAAAGACACAGCATACTAAACAAATAAAATGAAAATAAACATTTGCGTTATCATTATTTACGATTTTTATTTTCAAATGGAAGCTACCCTCGGGAAAGTACTTTTATTCAATAAAGTAATAAAATAGAATATAAGGAAATTTAGATGTACAGGTGATTACGTAAAATCTGAACAGAATATTTCATTACGTCTATAGCAATAATTTTAAAAATATTTAAAGGAATTCCGAAAGACTTAAAACATTCAATTGAGAATTTTGGAATTGTTCCCCTTGCTCCGAACAATAGGCCAAATACTTCAATCTGTCCTTGTATACGATAATAATCTCTAAAGTATTGAATTGTAGGGTCATAGATGGTCTTCTTTTCTTCATGTACTGCTACAGATTGTTCCACTGCAGTTTCAAAGCGTACGGTGGGATCGATGATAATTGCTCTGTCGTTTCTTCTATCAATGGCAATGATGTCAACTCGCCGAGAACTTTCATCTTTTGCAAGGCAGTGGACTTCTTGGTGAACCTCGTAGAAGGAAGGAAGACTTCTGTTGTTGCGATCGTCGTTAAATAAACCATAATATAAATTTAAATTTCATCAAACTGATTCAAACATAGATACTACAAACACTCAGGATAGACTAGTTATTATATAGCACCTATACATTGACAAAGAACCTGATGCAATGCATGAAACGTAATAAAAAATAAGCTATTGGGTTGGAAGCTGGGTGGACCCCGAAGACGATCTGTGAGTGGCAGTAGATAGGTTGATGCGAGACGTGGATAAAACAGTTGTAATCTGCCGGATACGTTTAGCCAATCCGATACTGACCTCTATCCTCCCCCACCTTCGATCTCTCCCACTCTCTGATTGCCTACCCATTTGTTGTTCTCATCTTCGAACCTCAGTCAGAATCGTTTCAGTCATGCTGACTCACCAATCAGCAATAATATTTTCAAATTTCGTGAGGATTTAATTTTTGTTTTCTATGTTGCTATCTCCCTCCTGTTAACTCCCCCTTTCGCTCCACCTACCTATTTCGCGATTCAAAGCGCTTACAAGTAGCTCTCAGCTGTATTTGTACGCTCCTTCCCCCTCTTTTAAATTACCTCCTTCCATTTCCATTTCGAGAGTTGAATTGGCTCTGTTCATACAATGACAGACTGCGGAATGGAAGAGACTTGGTTCAAGACCAGCGAAGGAGAACAACAACTCTATAAATTTCCTAGACATCACCATAACAAAAATTGACAACAAACACACCTTCAAAATATACAGAAAACCAACCACCACCACCACCACCACACACATACACAACACATCTAACCACCCCATACAACACAAACATGCTGCATTCAGGACAATGGTACACAGATTACTGAACATACCCATGAGCCAACAACACTACAGTGAAGAAGTGAACACAGTCAAATACTGTCCGTTACTCAGGAGAAGACGAGCGGAAAGAATGTGACCATCTTGACTATCGCTGTTGATTATTATAAACATCGCTCAGATAAGCATCCCTGTAGCCAAGTTATTACTCGTGCAGGAAACATGAGTAACAATGCGTATGGAAATTAAAGCTAAGTTGAACAGAAGGAGACCTAATGTTTCCGCTTACTGCAGTACAAATATTTCACGAGTTGTCGTGCGTTATCTGTTCACATCCCTTCCTCCTCAGTCCGTTCTCGTCTTCTCCTGAGTCACTGACAGTACATAGCACAAGAAAATGGTTACAACCAAAACATAATAGACAACATCATAAGAAAGACAAAACAAAAACTTAACAAACACAAAAACACGCAAAACACAATACAAACACAAGAAATACATCACACTAACATATGAAAACAAAGGCACACATAAGATCGCATCTTCATTCAGAAATCAGAAATACAACATAACATACAGAACAGAAAACATACTACAAAGACATCTCAACACACAGAAAACACAAACAAATAAATACGACCACACAGATGTATACAAACTCACATGTAATAGTTGCGACAAGTACTACATTGGACAGACAGGCAGATCATTCCAAACACGCTACAAAGAACACATTAAAGCAATAACCAGAGAACACAATACATCTACATACGCCGATCACATAATCAATGCTAACCATACATACAATAACATAAATGCGGACGTGGAAATCCTACACATACAACCCAAGAACACACTAGAACAATATGAAATATACAAACACACTAAAGCACACCCTGATCAAATTCTCAACACACAGATCAATTTCAGTACACACACACTATTTGACTCCACTTTTCAACACTTTTCGAGAATCAAACGCATCCACACAACAGGCAGAGAAGTTCGAGATGACGACGAGATCTAGTAGGCTCTGAGGATGGTGTGATGAAGCACCGAAACAGCTGTAAGCCGCACAGACTTACATT